>NW_017701894.1:0-1812 GCF_001879085.1 Nicotiana attenuata | reverse complement strand
AGCCATTCAGCAAATTTTCATGGCTTCCCGCAAAGATATCAACACGCTAGTTGCTATAGGCGCGTTTATTTAATAATTTTACCTTCCTAAACTCGGGTGTGCATTTCATGCAACCCAAATCCAAATCCCAAAACGTTGAATAAGAGGTGTTGAGGATCCGGGCGCATTTCATGTGACGTGATCCAAAAGCACGCTCTTAAACGGCGTTCACTTTCGTAAAAAATAATTAAAGCGGTAAATAATCCCAAAATTGCATTATAGGTGGGAATGTGTATAAAACCAGATGTTTAGCCATTTATAATAATTTAAGCGACCGTGCTAGAACCACGGGATCCGGGGGTGCCTCACATCTTCCCTCGGGTCAACAGAATTCCTTACACAGAATTTCTGGTTCGCAGACTCCAATTGGGAAGTCGAAATTTTCCTCGATTTGGGATTTAAGTTAAACCGGTGACTTGGGACACCAAAAGCTAATCCTATCCCAAGTGGCGACTCTAAAAAAAAATAAATAAATAATCCCATTTCGAATAATGTCACTTTAAATGGAAAAACTCCCTTATACATTTATCCCTCGGGGTAGATGTGTAAAAAAGGAGGTGTGACAGCTCTGGCGACTCTGCTGGGGACCTGAACCCAAAATTTCGATTCAGGGTTCAAGAATTCGAGCTTAATACAATTGTTATATTTGGCTTTATCTGATTTTCTACATGCTCCATGCTATATGTGCTAAATGTTTTACCGCTTTGATATTTGTTGAAATTGTATATATAAACTGTCACGAATCCCTTCCTCTTTCTGAGTCTTCTACATCATGGAGAAGGGTGCACTTCGTGTAGCTTCTCTTCTGTTTAGAGTCTTTTCCCATTTAGAACGAGGTTGGATAAGTTACAAAGCCGGCGGAGCTTCTATATCCCCGGTACGCTGCCTCCCCCTCGGCTCGAGTTGTCCGCTCGGGTAAGCCATGTCTAGACCAATAAACCTAGGGTTAAACCTAGAAGAACGAAAACTCATGCCAGATCCCTAATAGGACGTTTGTTTGCATCATGTGCATTTGGCTTAGGGGACTCAACACAGGGGTTGGGTCCGTCTAGGACAGGTGACCTGAAATGAATTGACCATCCTGATGCATCTTACGTGCTACTTGCGCATTTATTTGCTCGGCTTTGCATGTTGACCGGCTTGTCTAAATGAGAGAAAATTGAGAAAATAAGCAGTGTTAGGACTAAGTGAGGGTGACCATGTGTCTTGAAAAACCAGTGCCCAAATAGTACCGAAATGCTGCCGGATTTGTGAAAAATGAAAAAAAAGAAAAAGAGAAAAATATTTGAAAACATAGAAAAGAAAAATTGTTGTTCAAAATAGTTTTGATTTTGGCAAATCTGACCGAACTACGCCGGTTTGATTCTCACCGGATGTGAGATACGTAGGCAACCCTCATCGGGTCCAACCTTCCTTTTTCAAAAATAACCAAAAATGCCAATTTTGTGTCATAAATAAGTCGGGTGATGCCATTCCTGTTTAAATAAGCCGAATGTCCCCAAAAGGACGCCGGAAGGCCGTTTTGCAAGAATAGCCACCTTGAGTCATTTTTAAATGGTTTGCGGGCACAACCTTAAAATCTTCCTCCCAGAAGTGCTGAAAGGCCGTATTTGCAAATCCAAGTCCTTATTTCTGAATAAAGAATTTTGCACAAATAGCCATTTTTCAAAATAAATCATTAAGTTCCCCTAAATAATGTGCAGGATGAATTCAAGTGACATCGAAACCTTCTCAGTCCTGAGCGAGATCCCTTTGAAACTCCATATGTGGTGG
>NW_017701893.1:0-1812 GCF_001879085.1 Nicotiana attenuata | reverse complement strand
TTTGCTACCGAACTTTGTGTTCGCTGAAACACTGGGGTTTGAAGTACCACTACACCAGTGTGTAATTCGTTCTATCCTGGGAGGAAATAATCCATAACCTTGGGTACTAGGAGGGGATTAAATTCCTTAAGGAAACACTGTGAATTCAGTGGGCTCGAATTGGTTTTATGTCATTTCTGTTTATGTTCATTTCTGTTTATACTCATTTATATTTCCAGAATTATTTTACAAATACAGTCTACTAACGAGCTTAAGGAATTTAATTTGATTTCTGTATTTGTACTTACTGTTTCTGGAAGAGTAAAACCTTTGTGGTTTTGTACTCTATTAAAATCTACGTGATTTTAACGTTTGTGTCATTCTTTTACAGAAATGACTAATGAAAATGAGAACCAAGCTGTTCCAATGGTGACTGCCAATGCCTCAACAAGTCGAACGACACCGGCAGCATTGGCACCGGCGGTGAAACCCGGAAAATTTTCCGGGATTGATTTCAAGCGCTGGCAGCAAAAGATGTTCTTCTATTTGACTACTCTAAGTCTCCAGAAGTTCATCAAGGAAGATGTTCCTGTGCTGTCCGACGAAACTCCAGAAACTGAACGCTTTCTCGTGATTGAGGCGTGGAAGCATTCAGATTATTTGTGCAAGAATTATATTCTAAGCGGGCTGGAGGATGCTTTGTATAACGTCTACAGTGGCGTGGAAACGTCAAAAGAACTGTGGACTGCGCTTGAAAAGAAATACAAAATCGAAGATGCCGGGTTGAAAAAGTTTGTTGCTGCAAAGTTTTTGGACTACAAAATGGTAGATAGCAAGTCTGTTATTACCCAAGTCCAGGAATTGCAAGTGATTATTCACGATCTCCTTGCTGAAGGTATAACTCAAATTAATATTGATGTTGAAAGTAGTAATCATGGTATTTTTACTAATAGAAATTTCATTGAAGGTCTTGTTATCAATGAAGCATTTCAAGTAGCAGCGATGATTGAGAAGTTGCCTCCTTTGTGGAAGGACTTCAAAAACTACTTGAAACACAAACGCAAGGAGATGTCCCTTGAAGATCTCATTGTTCGGTTGAGAATCGAAGAGGACAACAAAGCTGCTGAAAAGAGAGGCCGTGGAAACTCAACAATAATGGGAGCAAATATTGTTGAAGAGAATAAAAAGAGGAAGAAGGCTTCTGGACCGAAATACAACCCAAGCAAGAAGCGGTTCAGTGGAAACTGCTACAACTGTGGAAAAACTGGACACAAATCTACGGAGTGTCGTGCTCCAAAGAAAGACAAGAAGAAGGGTCAAGCAAACATGGTTGAAAAGCGTGATGATGTTGATGATTTATGTGCCATGCTTTCCGAATGCAACTTGGTGGGCAATCCTAAAGAGTGGTGGATTGATTCTGGAGCCACTCGCCATGTTTGTGCTGTTAGAGAAGCTTTTGCTTCTTATGCTCCTGTTGGACCCGATGAGACGATTTCTATGGGAAATGCTTCAAAGGCGAAGATTGAACGATGTGGGAAGATATTTCTCAAAATGACTTCCGGCAAAGTGGTGACTTTGAACAACGTCCTTCATGTTCCCGAGATTAGGAAGAATTTAGTCTCTACTGGACTTCTTGTTAAGAATGGTTTTAAATGTGTTTTGTTTCCGATAAGGTTGTAATAAGTAAGAATGAGATGTTTGTAGGAAAAGGTTACCTCACTGAGGGCCTTTTCAAGCTGAATGTAATGGTTGTTGAAAATAATAATAAAATTTCAGCTTCGTCTTACTTACTTGAGTCAAATGAATTATGGCATATACGTTTGGGTCATGTCA
>NW_017701892.1:0-1812 GCF_001879085.1 Nicotiana attenuata | reverse complement strand
TTAGTAAGTGTCGAGTCGACCTCTCGTCTCTACTTCTTCGAGATTAGACGGGATACTTACTGGGTACATATTGTTTATGTACTCATGCTACACTTCTGTACTTAAATGTACAGGATTTGAGGCAGGTGGATCCGGACATCACTCTGGTGCATATCAGTGAGCGCATCTGGGACTTCTACGGTGAGCTACACTCCCTTCTTGCCGATCCGCAGCCGAAGGAGTCTTCCTTGTATTTTTTTTGTTGTTGTTTCTGTCTATCCTGATTCAGACAATAGGATAGGGCATTATTCATTTTGTCTATATTCTACTAGTTGCCCTTAGCTTGTGACACCAGGTTCTGGCACACACAGTAGTAGATGTCATTTTGGGTTGTATAACTGTCTTTATATTTTATTGATCTTTACTGGTTTATGACTTTAATTGGGAAAAAAAAATCTATTACAATGGTTTTCTTTTGGTAAGGGTAAAATGAGAATTTAATTATACTTCCGCGTTGGCTGGCCTGACAAATGGTGTCGGGCGCCATCATGACCTATTATGGAAAATGGGTCGTGACAACATGGTATCAGAGCCCTAGGTTCACGTAGGTCTCACAAGTTACGGGCAAACGTGATAGAGTCTTGTAGATCGGTACGGAGACGTCTGTATTTATCTTCGAGGGGCTATAGGGTGTTAGGAAAGACTACTCTTTATTCATTTTCCATCGTGCAGTGGTCAGTATACTAAGTTTCCTCTTCTATTCTCTCACAGATGGTGAGAACTCGTGCCGCCGACGTTCCGGACCCGGGAGGAGCTGCTCCCCCCGTTGCCAGAGGCCGAGGTAGAGGCCGGGGAGGGCACCGGCCCTCGGTAGGGGACGAGGGCATCCCAGAGCTATTCCAGATGCACCGCCAGCAGACCCTGCGAGGGATCCCACTACTGAGGAGCAGGGCGAGGCGCCCGCAGGTGTGCCTACTCCGGCGGATTTCATGACTGCGCCTGGATTTAAGGAGGTCATGGGCCGTATGCTCCGGTTCATGGACACCATGACTCAGGCTGGTTTATTTCCAGTAGACCCAACTGCTTCGCAGGCAGGAGGGGGAGCACAGACCCCTACTGCTCAGGCTCCAGGTCATGCAGCCGCGGTATATCAGACTCCGGGTGCACTACCCGCAGAGGGGGTTCCGCCAGTTGCTGCAGAGGTACCCCAGCCTAGGCCAGCTATGGAGTTCGATCCGCAGAAGTTACTAGACAGATGGACCAGACTTCACCCTCCAGTCTTCGGAGGTGAGTGTCATGAGGACGCTCAGGATTTCATCGGCAGGTGCAGGGACAGACTGCACGCTATGAGGATATTGGAGTTGCATGGAGTCGACTTCACTACTTTTCAGCTTGAGGGCAGGGCCCGTAGATGGTGGCAGTCCTATGTTCTTGGTAGGCCCGCCGGTTCTCCTCCCATCACTTGGGGTCAGTTCGTACAGTTGTTCCTGGACAGGTATATTCCGCCCTCTGAGAGGGAAGAGCTGCGGTATCAGTTTGAGCACCTCGAGCAGGGTCAGATGTCTGTGACCGACTACGAGGCAAGGTTTTCTGAGTTATCTCGCCATGCACTTATGATACTCCCTACAGATGCAGAGAGAGTGCGGAGGTTTGTCGCCGGATTGCAGCCCAGTATTCGATCGGGTATGGCCCGAGAGGTGGAGATGGGTACAGAGTACCAGCTTGTGGCCGAGATTGCTCGCCGGATTGAGGGATATCGTCAGAGGGGTAGGGAGCAGATACAGCAGGACAAGAGAGCCAGATTCTTTGGAGAGTTCAGAGGTGCCCCAGCTA
>NW_017701891.1:0-1813 GCF_001879085.1 Nicotiana attenuata | reverse complement strand
AAAGACAACATAGTCTATTACGACACTAGGACAAATGAAATAAAAGTAGGAAGGAGAAGCACTGGGCTGCGAACGCCGAGCAGCTACCTAGTCAACTCCAAATAAGCCTGCTGGAAGCAAATCAACCCTCGCTAGCATGACCTGAGACTCCTGAATCTGCACACAGAGGTGCAGGGAGTAATGTGAGTACGCAAACTCAGTAAGTAATAAAAGTAAAGGCAGCTGAGCGAAAACACGTAAATACACAGCAAAATGCTACAGCGAGGCAGCGTAAAACCAGCACAATGCAGTAAACAGTAAAAACTCATCAAAACTTCTTAATTCAGTAAAACCATTTTTAAAACATCTTTTAGCAGTTCAAACGAGTGAATGAAAACCAGTATAAAATATAGAAACAACAAACAGCCCCTCGGGCAAAAATACCAATAAAACCAGCCCCTCGGGCTATCTCACAATCACTCGAATTAGCCCCTCGGGCAACAACATGGAACAACATCAGCCCCTTGGGTTATATCACATCACAAACTGGGTACCCGCGCTCACTGGGGGTGTACAGACTCCAGGAGGGGCCCCTTACGGCCCAAGCGCAATAACGAGACATCTCGTGGCACAATCAACAGGCTCTCGGTCTCATATCAATCACAAGCCATCTCGTGGCATAATAAATCTGGCCCTCAGTCTCTCATATATATCACAATCAGTACCACATGCTGCGGCGTGCAGCCCGATCCCCTAGTATCCTCACAACACAGGCCCTCGGCCTTAATCAGTTAGAATCTCACAAGCCACACGGGCAACAGTAAAACATGATGCTTAGCCCAAAAATAGCATTTAAAATATCAAAAACGAGTAGAGATGGCTGAGTGTTGGAAACAGTAGAATATAGCATGACTGAATACAAATACTAAGTCAAAATAGTGAGGAATAGCAGAAAGATCTTGGCACGAGGCCCAAGTATAGCATTCAGCCCAAAACATGAGGATAGCAAACAGTTTTCAATCAAATACGCAATTAGACAGACATACGGGACCGACTAAGTCACAATCCCCAACGGTGCACGACCCCACGCTCGTCATCCAGCGTGTGCGTCACCTCAAAATAGCACAACGATATGAATTCTGGGGTTTCATACCCTCAGGACAACACTTACAATCATTACTTACCTCTACCCGGTTCAATCTCTAGCCCGCGATGCCTTTGCCTCTCGCCTCGGCCTCAACTCGCGCCGAATCTATCAAAAATCAGAATCACGACATCAAAATACGCTATGGGAACGAAGCCCATGCAAAAATAATGAAATTACGATACGAATCTCGAAATTAACCAAACCCGACCCTCGGGCCCACATCTCGAAATCCGACAAAATTAACATCAATGGAATCCTTATCTTCCCACGAGTTCATGCATATCAAATACTTCAAAATCCGACCACAAATGACCCTTCAAATCCTTAATCAAAGACCAAAATTCCCAAGCCCTAGTTTCTTCCATATTTACCCAATTTTTCCACAAATTTCAAGTCTAATCCGTGAAATAATACCATAAGGACGAGTTTTTATGATCCAAAACCTTACCTCAATGAAGTCCCCTTGAATTCCCTCTTCAAAATCGCCCAAAAGCTCCAGAAAATGTGTTTAAAAATGGTGAAACCACTGAAAATCACGAAGGAAGAATTATATACATTCTGACCCAGGGATTCCGCACCTGCGGTCCTTATCCGCTTCTGCGGTCAAATCAACCGCATCTGCGGTTTTCACTTAAACGGCTGGGACCGCACCTGCGGTCAGCCTTCCGCACCTACACCATCGCAGAT
>NW_017701890.1:0-1813 GCF_001879085.1 Nicotiana attenuata | reverse complement strand
TCCTATCCTATAAAAGGGGGTTCTAGGCAGAACCCTCAAGTTTAAAGGTAAAATACTAAAAGCGACATATAATAAACAAGTAGGACTTCAATTAAGGGGAGCATGGAAGACAAATGAAAGGCTCAGATATACCTCCACACATAGTACCCATAAACAGCATGACTCATACACAATTAAGGTCTAAATTCAGATCTTAAACATGGTATCTAAGTGGTAACAGCAGAGTCAGATTTATTTTATGACTCAGAGAAAAAGTGCTAATCAAGCTTGCCTACTGATTTTAACATGCTGACAGTTAAACATTAATCACAAAGACGGTTCTGGTTTTTATTTTAAAGTTGATTACCTAAGGCTTGCCTGGGCGTAAAATAATATGCAGTAGTTACCAGAATTATAAAAAGAATAGTTTGGAAGTTATTTTACCTAAAGCATGCTGTTTTAAATGTTGCAAAGACATGCAGGAATTGTGACCATTTTCACTTAAACGGGATAATCAAACATCAGACTGTTTTATGTCCTTTTTCATGCATCAGTAGTTTAACTAGGTGTGACTGAGCGAGTGTGAACAAGATCCTAAATCAGGGATCTAATGTGCACATATGAAAATGCAGAATGATTGCAGAACTCCTAAAGCATGATTTCTAAATGCCCAAAGAATTACAGCATGACTTCAAGACGTAAAGGAGCAACAGTTTTATGTTGATGCTGTTCTTTAGCCTAAAGCAGGATTTCTAAGTGGTAAAGTGATGCCAAGTGAGATGCTGAAACGGTAAACCTAAGAACATGGTATCTAATGCATGACATGCTTTGAATGGGTTGATCTTACACATGGATTCTAATGCACATATAGGAAATGTGATCCTAAGACGTGGTTTCTACCCATTGATATTGATAGCATATGTAACTACCTTCCCCTTTTCACTAGCTAGCACCAATACTTGTTTACAACAGATTATTACAGACCAACACTAAAATGAATTACATAAGTAGAAAAGAAAAAAAATAAAAAGTTACACTATAGAGAGAGCCTGAAAACAGGCCCAGATTTTCAACACCTGATTAGGACTTCCTCTCTGAGTTATGTAATAAATCACCTCAAATGCCAAGATTGTTCCATAGCCTTTCTCATATCTGGGTGTGTCAGAGTTCCCTAAGGACCTCAAGGGATCCCGGGCAGTGCTCACACCCAGATTTCATAGCCAAGACAGAGCAAGTGCAGTGTGGAAAGGCCAGCTTTTGTGTGTCCAAGTTCAGAGGGAGCTCAAGGGTCCCCAGGCAAGGGTCACACAAAAAGGGCAGAACTTATTAACTAGGAGTAGAGTGAAAGTGCAGGACACATGTTTGAAAGAAGTTTGTTAAAAAACTAGACTGAAAGGTCCATTTTGAAAGCAGTTGGTAACAGAGATGGTTGAAAGAAGTTGGATTAGTAAAACAGAGTTTAAACACTTCAGGGTAAGACCACACACAGTAAGTGAATGAATTCGGTAATCACATATGGGGTTAAGGGGGTTTGGGGATGCATATACATTGACTGCAGACACCTGACCTCAGCAGGAGTATTAGGACTGGTATGGACATGCTCAGAGATAGTTGGACACTGGCATAATCACAAACCGGTCATGAACACATAGAGGAGGGATAGGGAATTTGGGATTCACAAAGTGGTAAGTGCATAGTAGGCAAAAGAATACAATTGTCCAGGCATGCTTGAATCACACAAAGGGAATACATGAATTAAAAGGGAGGGGAATCATATCAGCATGCTTAGATACAAACTTCACAACAAAACCACAAGTAAAAGCAAGGCCAAGAA
>NW_017701889.1:0-1814 GCF_001879085.1 Nicotiana attenuata | reverse complement strand
ATAATCTTGAAAAATAAAAAAATAGTTTTATGTTTTATAGTTTAGTTCAATTAATTAAAATTAGTTTTATATTTTTATATTATAATTGTACATAATTTTAGAAGAAAGAATTAGTTTTAGGATTGGTTTATCCCGTTTTTATAAATCTTATAGTCCATTTTTAGTCTTTGGCCCAAAATCCGTAGCCCATAATTCCTAGGCCCATACCCCTAACCTAATCCCTACCCTATATAATACTACTTACACCACAAACACACCCTACACTAAAAAAAAAAATATACAATCGGGCAATACACAACAAAAAGAGGCGCCCAAAATCTGAAGGAGAAGCGCCGGAATACACAAATGACACACCCCCATCCTAGCTACTGATCATCTTCTTCATTCATAGAAGAAGCAACCTGCTGCAATAGTTTCTAAAAACCAAAAACGATCCCCACCCCAAGAACGACCCCCACCGTCTGCTTCTTCTTCAACCTTCAACAGCCGTATTCAAAAACCCAGTCAACGCCTAGCACACACAGGTGAACGGGCAGAAACAGAGTGAGGTTCGTCAATTTCCGAAGAGCCTCGAGGTCGTCGAAGGTCGTGGTCTGAGGTCTCTGTTCATTCGCGATGTTCCGTCGAGTGAAGCCCATTACGACTCATTTTCCGATTTTTACTTGAAACTTCGAGCTGTTCTCTTTGCTCTCAATATGTAAGCTCTGCACTTTCCCCTTTTGGGCAACCTACCATGACCGCTCATTTCGTTGGAATGCCTTCTGAGGTTCGCCCCCAGGTGTTCCCAGCGGGAGCAGCTCTTAACATCTTCACTGCTCCACCATGTCCTGCTACAACACAACCTTCGCTGCCAAGGCCTGCCTTTGATCCCTCAGCATTCACATTCCAAAATCCTGTATTTCCGTCAGATCCTCCTCAATATCCCACATATAATTACTCTCAGCCACCCCCATACGAGCCTACACCAGGGCAGGACAAAACCCCCAAAGACCCAGAGCAGGATGAAATGGCAAAGAGAATGAGAAGCCTCGAGCAGAGCTTGAAAAACATGCAAGGATTGAGCAGGCAAAAGAGTGTCTCATACACGGATCTATGTATGTTCCCTCATGTACATCTGCCACCAGGTTTCAAAACACCAAAATTTGAGAAGTATGACGGGCACGGTGACCCCATTGCTCACCTGAAGAAGTATAGCAATCAGTTACGGGGAGCCGGTGGCAAAGAGGAATTGTTGATGGCGTATTTTGGAGAAAGCTTAATCGGCATTGCCTCCGAGTGGTATATGGACCAAGACGTGTCACGTTGGCATATTTGGGACGACCTTGCCAGAGACTTTGTTAGGCAATTTCAGTACAATATAGACATTGCGCCGGACAGGAACTCCTTGGCTAATCTGAAGAAGAAACCCTCAGAAAGTTTTCGAGAATATGCAATTAAGTGGCGCGAACAGGCGTCAAGAGTGAAGCCTCCAATGGATGAGGTAGAAATGGTCACTGTATTTCTTCAGGCCCAGGAAGCGGACTATTTTCAGAACATGATGTCGGCCATGGGCAAACCTTTTGCAGAGGCGATTAAGATTGGTGAAATGGTGGAGAATGGTCTGAAGACAGGAAGAATCTTGAGTCAGTCGGCCATTAGGGCAACCTCCCAAGCCATCCAAGGCGGGTCTGGAGGAATGGCCAAAGGTAATAAGAAAGAAGAAACGGTTATGGAAGCCTCAGGGGCAAGGAGACACCGGGCTCCTAGACCCATGTTTTCGGAGAGAACCCCTCAACATTACTACCCTCACCATGACATGGCTTATGCTCCTCAAC
>NW_017701888.1:0-1814 GCF_001879085.1 Nicotiana attenuata | reverse complement strand
GTGGTACCAAAATAGTAACATCATAATCCTTCAATAGCTCCAACCACCTCCTCGGCCTCAAGTTCAACTCCTTCTGCTTGAACAAGTACTGCAGACTCTTGTGATCAGTGTACACCTCACACGTCACACCATATAAGAATGCCTCCAAATCTTCAAAGCATGAACAATGGCTGCCAACTCTAGATCATCGACCGGATAATTCTTCTCGTGGATCTTCAACTGCCTCGAAGCATAAGCAATGACTCTGCCATCCTGCATCAATACCGCACCAAGCCCAATACGGGAAGCATCACAATAAACTGTATAAGGCCCTGAACCTGTGGGCAAAACCAATATCGGTGCCGTAGTCAGAGCTGTCTTGAGCTTCTGAAAGCTCGCCTCACACTCATCCGACCATCTGAACTGGGCATCCTTCTGGGTCAATCTGGTCATCGGGGCTGCTATGGATGAAAACTCCTCCACGAACCGGCGGTAATAACCTGCTAACCCCAAGAAACTCCGAATCTCAGTAGCTGATGCTGGTCGAGGCAGTTCTTGACTGCCTCAATCTTCTTCGGGTCCACCTGAATACCCTCTGCTGATACGACATGACCCAGAAATGCAACCGAACTCAACCAGAACTCGCACTTCGAGAACTTAGCGTATAACTGAATATCCTTCAGAGTCTGAAGAACCACTCTGAGGTGCTGCTCGTGCTCCTCCTGGCTGCGGGAGTACACCAGAATATCATCAATAAAGACTATCACGAACAGGTCCAAGTAAGGTCTGAACACTCGGTTCATCAACTCCATAAATGCTGATGGGGCATTGGTCAACCCAAATGACATGACCAAAAACTCATAATCCCCATAACGAGTGCAGAATGCCGTCTTAGGGACATCAGACGCCCTAATCCTCAGCTGATGGTAGCCAGATCTCAAGTCTATCTTTGAAAACACTTTTGCACCCTGAAGCTGGTCGAACAAATCATCAATCCTCGGCAGTGGATACTTGTTCTTAATCGTCACTTTGTTCAATTGCCGGTAATCAATGCACAACCTCATCGAACCATCCTTTTTCTTCACAAATAACACTGGCGCACCCCAAGGAGAAACACTAGGCCTGATAAAACTCTTCTCTAGCAAATCTTGCAACTGGTCCTTTAACTCCTTCAACTCTGGCTGGGCCATGCGATACGGCGGAATAGAAATGGGCTGCGTGCCTGGGGCCAGATCAATACAGAAATCAATATCCCTATCCGACGGCATACCCGGCAGGTCTGAAGGGAAAACCTTGGGGAACTCCCGAACAATAGGAACAGAGTCAATAGAAGGAACCTCTGTGCTGGAATTGCGACATACGCCAGATAAGCTAAACACCCCTTCTCGACCATACGTCGAGCCTTCACATATGAAATGACAGTACGGGTGGCATGACCTGGGGTCCCTCTCCACTCCAATCGGGGCAAATCTGGCAAAGCCAAGGTCACGGTCTTGGCGTGACAATCCAAGATAGCATGATACGGGGACAACCAATCCATCCCTAATATAACGTCGAAATCCACCATGTCTAAAAGCAATAAATCAACACGGCTCTCAAGACCCTCAAACACTACCACACAGGAACAATGAACTCGGTCGACCACTATAGAATCACCCACCGGTGTAGATACATAAACGGGGATACCCAAAGCATCACTAGGCATAGCCAGGTAGGGTGTAAAATAAGACGACACATATGAATACGTAGACCCAGGGTCAAATAGCACTGAGGCATCCCTATCACAGACCAGAATAGTACCTGTAATAACATCATCTGAAGACTCAGCCTCTGGC
>NW_017701887.1:0-1814 GCF_001879085.1 Nicotiana attenuata | reverse complement strand
TTGACCCAAAAGCTTCCAAAAGTGAAGAATATTTAAGTCTTGGAATGTAGCTCAAAAACTAGACAAGATGAGCCCACAAAAACCTAATAAATCTATTTATAGTGTACTGAAAATCGGGACAGAAAACGGACAAAAATGCCCTTTCAGGTCAGATATGCGACCGCATTTCTATCGCAAAAGCACATGCGGTCCGCATTTTGGACATCCTCATCGCAGATTGAAACCCTAATTTCCAGGCCTTCACCGCATTCATGTTATGCGATCCGCATTGTAGAAATGCGATCGCATTTTTCATCGCACTTTCTTCATTCAGCGGCCTTTATGGTTGGTTTGCGGTCTATTTTGCGGCTCGCAAACAGGTTATGCGGTCGCAGAATGGACCGCATTCTTGACGTTGAATTTTGCTCAGGATTCTGTTGTGATATGCGATCTCAGTGTCAATTATGCGGTCCGCATTGTCATTTTGCGACCGCATATCTTCCTTTGTGATGCCTTTTTGCTCTTTTCTTGTCTTTTTGTAACTTTTTGCTTTCATTTCCATGCTCTTGGGTCCTTAAACCTCATGTACTGCAAAAACACTAAAATTACATAAATAAAGGAGATAATTGCATCTGAAATAAGCTGAAATCTAAGCAATTAGTATTGAAATGTGCCGAAATTCTCCGGCACATCAACACCCCTACTTAAACTCTTGCTTCTCCTCAAGCAACTAAAACAACACCAACCTATTCTAGACTCTATCTACAAAATATGAAACAATAGTGACTAGGGGTGGTGTTAGTTGTTGGTATTTCAAGCATGCATCTTCGATTGCTTTACCCTTCCTGAACCATCACTACGTACAAGGAAAACTACTCAACTTGTGAACTTTGAGCCTCAGACAATGTGACAAAATGCTACCCTCAGCTGAGCGTAATTGCATTTGACTCAAAAACTCAACTTTTATTCAACCTTACAGTTCATGTGCCCTCACCAGAAAGAAGGTCCCAAAATCACAGCATGTACAATTCCTGAAAAACCCCTCCGCTTTGACCATTAGGATTAGACCATGTTCCACTTTGAAAGTTGAGGCACCAACAACCGGAGGTACAATAGCATTTGTATCCTCAATGTACTCATCTATGTCCGCAAAAGGATTTTCATCCACTTCTTCCTCGTAGTCAGACATGTTTTCCTATCAACACCAAGCAAAGCAAGCGAAGATTGAAGGAATAGAATAAGACGTAAAGTAAAGCACACACTAAATAGTAATTTCAAAACCGTATTCCCCGGCAACGGCGCCAAAATTTGATACGCTCAAATTACACTTTAAGAAATAGTGTAAGGCGGTCGATGTCAAATATAATAACCCAACAAGGTTGGGGTCGAATCCCACAGGGAATAGGTGTGAAAAGGTTACTTGAATAGTGTGTTGCTCGACTAAAGTCGTAATTCTATCCAGTTAACGGTAACAAGAGTGTGAATTAATAGTAACAAGAGTATGAGTTGAGTTTGTTTTGAAATAACAACTAGTTGGAATATTGAGAGTATACGTAATTTGATTAAAGAAACCAAGGTTGTGTCCCCTTTAATGAAATATTATGCTATCGGTATTAATATGATATATTTCTAATGGAAGGCCCTTTTGATATGCAAATGATGTCTAAATGACTACCCAATATTTTCCAATAGTTGGGTAGTATTTCCTCTTTATGATTTTTCCAAATGTAAAAGAGTTGCAATTAAGAACAATCAATTTATGCCAAATAAAACCCACTTATTCCTAAGCGATTTTATTAAATAAGGTTTAAAGCCTTGAGTCTTTGATATTTACT
>NW_017701886.1:0-1814 GCF_001879085.1 Nicotiana attenuata | reverse complement strand
AAGTCTCCTGTCTAACTCTGTGAGGGGGAAACTACCCCTAGGTGATATATATAATATGTATAACTTGGTGCGGGGGCTACGTACGAGGTGTTGAGAGTCCGTACGTAGTTAGATTCATGTTATTGTCCGGGTAGACTTAGGTTCACACCATGCTATACTTGCACTATAGGGATTATCTTTGCTCGTTTAATTCTTTTATTTCGTATTATGACTTGAGACTAGACATGAGTAGAGTGATAGACTTGTTATTGTAGAGACTTCACGAGTTTCATGATTAGTAACGAAATAATTGTACTCCTCTTAAGAAATTGTGTCCGCGATATATATATATATATATACATATATATATATATATATATATATATATATATATATATATATATGTATATATGTATGTATGTATGTGTGCGTGTGTGTGTTATTATAATTTTTAACTAAGTAATTATATAGTCGGTTTGATTCATTTTTCGGTTATTTTTTGCTGAAAACCAAAAGCAAACTAAATTTTGTCGATTTATAAAATTAAAAACTAAAACAATCAAACCAAAAATATCTAATTTTTTTCTATTTGAGTCGATTTTTCAGTTTTACGTTACACCCCTAACCCTCACGATATTCTCAATCATAAAATATGCAATACTATGACTTATTTACTCGATTTACTCTCAAAATTCATATTTATATAGATAAATAAAATTAATCAGTCATCTGTTAAAATTGTCACGACCCATAATATATTACAGGCCGTGATGGCGCCTAACACCGCTGTCAGGCAAGCCAACAATAATTAATTAACTTAATAACTCATTTTAGTGTTTTGAAATCGTAATTTCCTTCAATTATATAGAAAAACATAGAACTTACAGAGTAAATGATAATATTTGCGCAACTACAATACTACACAACCCATAAACAATCCCAAAACCCGGTGTCACAAGCGCATGAGCATCAACTAGGGAGTTAAATAAAATACATCATCTGTCCGGAATACAAATTAGACTGGAAAAATATAAATAACTCTGAAGGAGACTCTGCTGGCTACGGATTGTAATATGGAATGCAGCTCACTTAAGTCCCCGCATTAACCACATCTATGTGCCCACATGGCCACTAGATATATATGTACCTGCACAAAAATGTGCAGCAAGTGTAGCATGAGTACGTAAATCAATGCGTATCCAGTCTAACCTCGAAGAAGTAGTGACGAGTGGTCGACTCCGACACTTACTATGGGCTAACAATAAAATACCGATATTATAATTAAGCATGGATTGTATAAAACAGCTGAAAACTCAATAACAAAAAGTAAGTAAAAAAATTCTTTTATTAATAGGAAATTTCCAAATTCATTTTCGCATTTAAAAATTTATACCTTAAGTCAATGAAGCAATATCAATTATTATTAGTTCCAAAGATTTATCAAAACCCGAGCCCCGGGCCCACTTCTCGAAACTCAAAAATTTTTACATCAACGGGTTCCTTATCTCCTCACGACTTCATACATACCAAAAGTTCTCAAATCTGACCTCAAATGGTCCTTCAAATCCCTAAATCAAATTTCAAAATCCCAAGCCCTAGTTCTTCAATTTTAGGCTTAATCTCCATGAATTTCTAGGTAGATTACACAATAGAAACGAGTTTTAAGTTCAAAAATCTTACCTCCAATCGATTCCCCTTGATTCCCTCTTGAATCTCTCTCAAAAAGCTCTCAAAATACTCAGCTATGGAGGAAAAATGGCTCAAAATCGCGGATGAAATATTTAATGAACTCACTGCCCAGCACTGGAATTCCTTCTTCGCGAACGCGGTCAAAC
>NW_017701885.1:0-1815 GCF_001879085.1 Nicotiana attenuata | reverse complement strand
TGGGCAAGCCTGCAAAACACAGGGTTATGAATGCATTCCCGATATACAGGAAAAAAATGCGCTACCAGTCAAAAAGAAGGCTTACCATGGTTTTTCGCCTCCCACCGACCTTTGGAGATTTCCTTCCAGTTTCGCTCCGAATATGGCCGCTGGGCCACTATCTTGTTTACCCAGCCGGCCAGATCCTTGACGGCAGCTGGAGTTTGGGTCACCGCTGCACAAGAAAAGGGGGTTTCAGGAAGAAGTTGAGGAACACACGCTCTAAAAGATGAACAGTGAGAAAATACTTACGTTTGAGGTTCCACCTCTCCGGAAATGGCATGCAATCGGCCGGAATCAGGTCGGACGTCCTGATCCGGACAAACCTGCTCATCCAGCCTCGATCTTTGTCTTCATCAATGCTGGAGAATGGGGGTTTGCTAGCCCGGCGGGCCAGTTTTATTAATCCCCCTCGAAATATTCGGGGGCTGTATAGTCGAAGAAGATGGTCGAGGGTAAAGGGGAAATCGCTCTCGACTCTCTCAACAAAAAACCGAAAGAGATATACGATCCGCCACATCGAGGGGTGGATCTGACCTAAGGTCACCTCGTACCGCCGGCAGAACTCCACTATGATGGGTTCTAAGGGGCCTAAGGTGAAGGGATATGTATATACACTAAGATATCCTTCAACGTGAGTCATAATCGACTCGTCACGGGAAGGGGCGACCAGGTCTTTCCCTTCCCATCTACATTCAGCCCTCACCCGGTCTAGGCAACCGGGAGTGATTAGACTAATATACTCCGATGCCGGTTCGCCGCGGCCCGGGACCGATGATGGGTTTTCAACCTGGAAGTCGGCAGATACCGAGCAACCAGTCGGTGTGAATGCTTTCAATGGGGGTTCTGGTGCATGTTCATCAGATCTAGCGGGGCTCGCGGCCGAGCTTGGTCTAGAAGGAACACTTTGTGAAGTTTTCGCCATTTCTTAAAGCTTTGCGAAGAGATGAAAAGAAAATACAACCAACGCAGAATTTGAGAAAGATAGGAAATGTTGAACCTGGAAGGGTCGTTTATACTTTTTCCATGAGGCGGTGGCACGAATCGCGAAGCCACAGACACGAAGCGACAGATAATTAAGAGAAGCATTAAATGCCTGCAGCAGGCGTGGTCAGAGCACTCGATGGCTTTTTCACCTGGCGTATGGCCATACGTCACGGGCATCACGTCACCGGTCATATCGTTTATTATCATTACTCTCTAATAAACGAGGGGACTATCTGTATTAGGTGATACCCTTTTTTGCTTGAGCCCGACCGGGTTGGGTCCGGTCCGGAGCAAATCGGGGCCATCGAACCCGACCTGGATGCAAGGTAGAACGACGGCCACGTCTACAACCGAGGTCGAGTCATTTCGAGACCGTTACAGAGCTCGATAGGAGTCACCACCGGATGGAGAAACACACAAGGTCGGAAGCCGGACTCGTAACGGATAACCAAGCGTCGCCGGATATCTCGCCCAAACGTGATTTTCTCAACCACTTCAGGCCATTAAGGCGTAATTACAGGGATCCACGATGTAATCAATTTACCTACCTTATTTTTACCCTTAATCAGAATGTATAAAGGGGATCTCTCTAAATTCTGTGATCATCAAGCACAATTGTTCTAAGCAATATTATATTCTGCGATTATTTACTTTAACAGCAATTGTTGAGTCTTTATCTTTATTTCCCTCAACCTAAAAGCCTTTTGTATCTTTTAGTTCACGGATCCTTAAAACCCCATATAAATTCAATTGTTATCCGGATTCGAGGGTAAACAATACTGTAATCTA
>NW_017701884.1:0-1815 GCF_001879085.1 Nicotiana attenuata | reverse complement strand
TTAGGCTTTTACCATTGCATGCTATATGTGACTTTATTGCTTTCTTTTATTGCTTTTGTTTAATGACTTTATTTGAAACTGACTTGTTTCTTTTGTTTCTTTTTCTTTAATTACTTTCATTTATCGCTTTCCATCAATACCGTTTTAATTTTTGAGCAATTATTGTAAACTTTATTGTATGAACGTGAAAATACATGTCAATTTGTTTCATTCTTGTAAACTGCATCTTCAACATCATATTCCACTCGTGCCAAACAAATACGATAGCAACGCTTATAATGAGTAGTTGCGCCCTTCCAATACTATCACCCCCTAAATTTGGCAAAGGCATATTTGCGGTAAAACCAGTCGATCAGCGGTGTAGTCGACGGTTCCGTGCCTTTCCCTCTTGAGTTGTCCGCTCAAGGGTACCTTGTCTAATACCCCAATAGAAACTTTACTCTGTTTAAACTGTACATGAATCATGGTCAAACCTAGCCGAGTCAGTTATGTTGTCCACATAATGACTCATTAAGATAGCCTTGTCCAAAGTCCATCGGGTTTCCCTGAAACCCAAACGGACGCCTCCACATTCTGTGCATTTATTTGGAGAACTTAAGCGCTTGCTATGCCAATTATTGATTTAAATAGTCGAGTCTGGCGGGGGTAAGGGCCTAACACTCTGTTTTGCAGAAAATGAGGCACGAGATCCCCAGATTTGGCATGGTGACCAGCATTCATCCGAGGCTACTGAGTTGGTGGAATGACCTCCATTCTAGTGATCAAACACTTGTCCGCAAATACTTGGGGAATCTGCCTTCCCTCCTAGCAATTCAACCCAACAACAGAATAATAGAAGCTGCAACATTGTTCTGGGATAGTGACAAGCCTGTATTCCGCTTCGGTGACCTCAAAATGGCTCCTTTACTTGAAGAGATAGGGGGTTTAGCCGGGATTCCTTGGGAGACGCCAGGTTTTCTCATGCCCGAGAATCGCAAAGGAAGGAGTTTTCTTAAGATGATGGGTTTGAAAAAGAATCTAGACCTAACATGTTTGAAAGACTCCTATATCCCATTTGACTATCTATACGAGAGGTACGGCCATAGCAAGTCATATCGCATTCATTCAGATGAATTTGCTATCACCTCTTTGAGGCATGTCCATAGAAGGGTCTTTGTCTTCATGTTCTGCTTTTTGGGGATGATCGTGTTCCCTATAAAGAAGGCTAGAATTCACACCAAACTAGCCATGGTAACCAAAACTTTGATGGAAGGGATTGGTGGGCAGACTTTCAGCATAGTACCCATGATCATTGCGGAGATATACCGCGCCTTGAACAACTGTCAACAACAAGGCAGTCACTTTGAGGGTTGCAACTTCTTAGTTCAGCTATGGCTCACGGAACACCTCCAGAAAGGGGAATACCGACAAGAGATCTTACGCAGGGATTGGGATGACCATATCGCCTTCCACCAGCCAAGGCGTATGAACTATATGCCTAAAATGTTCGCACAGCCAGAGGACGCCAGAGGATGGGCGGAATTATTTGAAAATCTAAAAGAAGACCAGGTTCAGTGGATGTTTGAATGGTTCCCCACAGATGAGTTCATTGTTCGGTCCCGAGATGCACCATTTCTCATACTGATTGGTTTGAGAGGAACTTATCCTTACATTCCTCTCCGAGCCATGAGGCAAGCGGGGAGAAAACAAATCATACCAAGGGTTGCTAAGACAAGTCACCTCAAGGCCGATTTCAGGATGATGACAGCCCCCACAGGTTCCAAGCTCAACTTTTGTGGCATAGCAAGATCGTTTTAGGAGAAAGAATCCATTGAG
>NW_017701883.1:0-1815 GCF_001879085.1 Nicotiana attenuata | reverse complement strand
GGTGCCCAGCTGAGTGGTGATAGCAGGGGTAGGTGCCCGAGGTGTTAAACAGTGATTTCGGACAACCCCAGCACAGTTCTTAGCACGTTCGAGGACAAAGTTATGTTTAAGCGGGACAGAATATAACGACCCGACCGGTCGTTTTGAACTTTAGCGACTGTTCGAGGCCATGAGCAGCATCACATCAAGTATTATGACTGGTGCGCATAGTCAGAATTGCATTTCGGGTAGTTCGGAGCTGATTTGGAAAGTGAATTCTCGCTTCGGAAGCTTTAAGTTAAGAGAATTAACTAAGATTGGATTTCAGAGTAAACGACCTTGGAATCGGGATCTGAAGGTTCCAGTAGGTTCATATAATGATTTCGGACTTTGGCGTATGCCCGGATCGGGTTTTGGATGACCAGGGAGTGTATTGGCGCCTATTGTGGAAGTTAGCATTTTGGAAGAAATTTCATAAGTTTGGGTTGAAGTGCATTTCAGTGTTATCAACGTCCGTTTGGGATTCCGAGTCTAGGAGTAGCTCCGTATGGTGATTCTGGTGTTAGGAGCGCGATAGGAAGTAAATTCGGAGGTCCGTGGGTCAGTTTGGAGTCATTTGGCTAAAGATAGAAATTTGGACGTTTTTGAGAAGTTTGACCGGAAGTGGACTTTTTGATATCGGCGTCGGAATTCGATTCCGAAAGTTGGAGTAGGTCTGTAATGTCGAATATGACTTGTGGGCAAAATATGAAGTCAATCGGATGTGATTTGATAGGTTTAAACATCGAAAGTAGAAGTTTGAGATTTTAATGTTCATAAAGCTTGGATTGGAGGTCGATTCGCGATTTTTGCGTTGTTTGATGTGATTTGAGGCCTCGAGCAAGTCCGTAATGTGTTTTGGGACTGGTTGGTATGATTGGTTGGGGTGTCGGGGGCCTCAGGTGGATTCCGGGTGGTTAACGGTCCGAATTTGGAAATTTTGGGAAGGCGGAAGCTGCTGGTTGTTGTCATAACCGCACCTGCGGTTCCTAAACCGCAGGTGCGGGAACGCAGAAGCGGTCCATCTATCGCAGAAGCGGCCCAAGGCCAGGCAACCCAAGACTGCAGATGCGGCCCTAAATCTGCAGAAGCGGAATCGCAGAAGCGGTGGGCCTGTCCGCAGAAGTGGCCCAGACCGCAAAAGCGGTTTTCTTTCCACAGAGCGGTGGTCGCAGGTGCGGCCCAGGACCGCACATGCGAAAATCGCAGAAGCCATTGGCCTTCATTTATTCGGGCTCTAGGCTATTTTTACTCATTTTCATTCATTTTTTGGGTGATTTTGGAGCTCTTGGAGGGGTGATTCTGCCTATCATTGTGAGGTAAGTTATTTCTAATTAATGTGAGTTTAATACTTGAGTTTTGGGTAGATTAACACATAAAAATTAGTGAAAATCATGGGAATAGAGTAAAACCTAGGGTTTTGTAAAAAAACAAGATTCAACCACAAAATTTCTTATGGAATGAAGTAGAAATCATATATTCTTGATCCTTAGGTAATAAAGAACAACTTTCTTCGAAAAATTTCGGAATCCGGGCATGTGGGCTCGGGGTCGGCTTCTTTTTCTTCTTCTTCTTCTTCTTTCTTCTGCTGCTGTTAGTGCTGCTATGAAACTTCAGTTCATGGGATGATTTCCATAAGTATGTTTATCAGATTATTTAAAAACAAATTATAAATAATTACGCAAGTTAGTAGACAATAATTTGTGAATATTTTCACGTAATTCTGTTCTTTTCACGTTTATTATTTCCAAAATTTATAATTTAGATATTGTTGGCAATCTGATTATTTTATAGTAG
>NW_017701882.1:0-1816 GCF_001879085.1 Nicotiana attenuata | reverse complement strand
GGGAAAGAGCCTGTATGAGATCAAGGATGGAGCCATCAACGTCAAAGCTTTCGACGGTTCTCAAAGGTCCACTATTGGGGAAATTAACTTATGTCTGCAAATAGGGCCTACTTGGTTTGATGTTGATTTTCAAGTGATAAACGTGCTCGCATCTTACAACTTGCTTCTGGGGCGGCCTTGGATTCATGCCGCTGGGGCCGTAGCATCAATCCTACATCAGGCAGTGAAGTTTGAATGGAATCACCAAGAGGTGATTATTCACGGCGACGGTAGCGATCCCATATACAGTCGCCAGACCATCCCAGCGATCGAAGGAAGAAGGAAGATAGGTGGGGAGACCTATCATCACATCGAGAGAGTCAACGCCGTCGATAAAGATAAGTGGTGGGATAAAAAAATTGAAAGCATATTGAACTGGAGCGGGTATGAACCTGGCAAGGGACTTGGCAAGAATCTCCAAGGAATCGCTAAACCCATCAAGCTCAAGAAGCACGGCACCACCTTCGGATTGGGATATGAGTATACCTGGAAGGAATTCAATAAATGGTCGCCAACCTGGCGCGGTCCTTACTATTCGTTGGAACAACCAATACCTCGCTTGGAACAGACTTTCCAGCCGGCCGAGGTTATCTACCAGAAGAAGAGGAAGCACTAGCAGCAATGAGGAACTTGTTCCTAGAAGATGATGACATGGATTACTGTGTTATTTTTGAGGAGGAGGGGGAGGAAGGCCCTTCCATACAGGCTGTAAGCGGAGGAGCATGCCTCAACAACTGGACCGTCAGAACCACCAGAGCCCGGCGTACCTCGGGGTAGCAAGGCTGAACAAGCACCATGCACTATTTTATTTTTACTAGTTTACTTTCCTTTCACATTTTTGTTTTGGCAAGAAAGAGCTCCGATGTTTAAATCATTTATGGAATTTATCAAAAGCAATTCGGTTTTCTTATAAATCTTACTCTTATTATTTTCTCTCATTACTTTACTTATACCGCATTACTATTACTTATCTTGATGAACCGATGACTGTGACTTGCAACGAGACAACGCAACAAACGGACATAGATTCAGAGGAAGATGATATACCGGAAGAAACTGCTAAAGAAGATGAGAATTTTGAGAATAGACCTAAGTCCAACCTGGACGAGACCGAAATCATCAACCTGGGAGATGCAGGAAACATCAAAGAAATACGAATCAGCGTTCATTTGTCACCATCAGAGAAGGAAAAATATACAGAGTTTTTAAGAGAGTATGAGGACATATTTGCTTAGTCGTACGACGACATGACTGGTCTGAGTACATCTATTACGGCTCACAAATTGCCGACTGATCCAACCCGTCCGCCAGTAAAGCAGACGCTCAGAAAGTTCAAGCCAGATATAAGTTTGAAATCAAGGAAGAGGTCATTAAGCAAGTCAAAGCTAAGGTTCTCAGGGTAGTAGAGTATCCGACATGGTTAGCCAACATTGTGCCAGTACCGAAGAAGGATGGGAAGGTCAGAGTCTGTGTCGACTACCGGGATCTCAACCGGGCCAGCCCAAAAGATGACTTCCCCTTGCCGAATATACACATCTTGATTGACAACTGCGCCAAACATGAGCTGCAGTCATTTGTTGATTGTTTTGCTGGGTACCATCAGATATGGATGGATGAAGAGGATGCTGAGAAAACAGCTTTCATTACGCCATAGGGGATGTATTGCTACAAGATGATGCCGTTTGGGTTAAAGAATGCAGGGGCCACCTACATGAGGGCCATGACCACCATTTTCCACGGAATGATACACAAGGAGATTGAAGTGTATATAGACGAC
>NW_017701880.1:0-1816 GCF_001879085.1 Nicotiana attenuata | reverse complement strand
GCTCTGTAACGGTCTCGAAATGACTCGACCTCGGTTGTAGACGTGGCCGTCGTTCTACCTTGCATCCAGGTCGGGTTCGATGGCCCCGACTTGCTCCGGACCGGACCCAACCCGGTCGGGCTCAAGCAAAAAAGGGTATCACCTATACAGATAGTCCCCTCGTTTATTAGAGAGTAATGATAATAAACGATATGATCGGTGACGTGATGCCCGTGACGTATGGCCATACGCCAGGTGAAAAAGCCATCGAGTGCTCTGACCACGCCTGCTGCAGGCATTTAATGCTTCTCTTAATTATCTGTCGCTTCGTGTTTGTGGCTTCGCGATTCGTGCCACCGCCTCATAGGAAAAAGTATAAACGACCCTTCCAGGTTCAACATTTCCTATCTTTCTCAAATTCTGCATTGGTTGTATTTTCTTTTCGTCTCTTCGTAAAGCTTTAAGAAATGGCGAAAACTTCACAAAGTGTTCCTTCTAGACCAAGCTCGGCCGCGAGCCCCGCTAGATCTGATGAACATGCACCAGAACCCCCATTGAAAGCATTCACACCGACTGGTTGCTCGGTATCTGCCGACTTCCAGGTTGAAAACCCATCATCGGTCCCGGGCCGTGGCGAACCGGCATCGGAATATATTAGTCTAATCACTCCCGGTTGCCTAGACCGGGTGAGGGCTGAATGTAGATGGGAAGGGAAAGACCTGGTCGCCCCTTCCCGTGACGAGTCGATTATGACTCACGTTGAAGGATATCTTAGTGTATATACATATCCCTTCACCTTAGGCCCCTTAGAACCCATCATAGTGGAGTTCTGCCGGCGGTACGAGGTGACCTTAGGTCAGATCCACCCCTCGATGTGGCGGATCGTATATCTCTTTCGGTTTTTTGTTGAGAGAGTCGAGGGCGATTTTCCCTTTACCCTCGACCATCTTCTTCGACTAACTGGCCCGCCGGGCTAGCAAACCCCCATTCTCCAGCATCGATGAAGACAAAGATCGAGGCTGGATGAGCAGGTTTGTCCGGATCAGGACGTCCGACCTGATTCCGGCTGATTGCATGCCATTTCCGGAGAGGTGGAACCTCAAACGTACGTATTTTCTCACTGTTCATCTTTTAGAGTGTGTTTTCCTCAACTTCTTCCTGAAACCCCCTTTTCTTGTGCAGCGGTGACCCAAACTCCAGCTGCCGTCAAGGATCTGGCCGGCTGGGTAAACAAGATAGTGGCCCAGCGGCCATATTCGGAGCGAAACTGGAAGGAAATCTCCAAAGGTCGGTGGGAGGCGAAAAACCATGGTAAGCCTTCTTTTTGACCGGTAGCGCACCAAGTTAACGCATTTTTTCTTGTATATCGGGAATGCATCATAACCCTCGTGTTTTGCAGGCTTGCCCAAGGACGCGGAGATGAGGTCTTCAATACTATGCCCCCTTCCGGTTCCGGGAGAAAATAAAAGGCCCGGGGAGTCCGGTACGGACGAGCCTCAAAGGAAGACTAAGCGGACAAAAAGGGCCGCCCGCAAACCAAAAAGCCAAATCGTCTTGTCCTCCGAGGAAGAGGATGACAAAGAGGATGACGATGAGGAGCAGCCGGAGCTCGTCCGCCATCGATCCATTCAACCGGACCCTGAGCCGGTGGTCGATCCAGCTGAGGCTCCTCCCGAGGACGTGAGGGTTGAGGATGCTAGTGAACCCTCGGCCCCTGCGCGGGCGTCCCCGGGTACCGATCACCCGGTTACGTCCCCCCCATCTTCCTCGACTTGGGGGCAGCTGCCGGACGACATCCCGATGATGGGAGGTAGCTTCGAGACCTTTTTTGATGGGG
>NW_017701879.1:0-1816 GCF_001879085.1 Nicotiana attenuata | reverse complement strand
ACTAAATACAGAAAACTCATACTAATCTAGGTATACTTGAATTAGTTTAACAGTCCCTAGTCCGAACCAACCTAAAGCAGTCCTAATTATACAGGCTCAATATCTATTATTCGTATAAGTACAAAATCAAACTACGTCAACACATTACATAGTATTGATATCTATTTGACCACAGTAATATAATCGTCCATATATGCACAGTCCAGTCGACAAGTGTATCAGTATTTCATTTCATGTCCACAACTTGAAGATTACAGGATGTGTACCTGGAAATGTGTTGAAACAAAATGAGAATGAAGTATCAGCAGCAGTAAATAGGCATCAGCAACCAGAATTCAAACAGCATAGGCTCAGATTCGAATCTAAACAGCCTCAACAACCCAGAAGTGAAGGAAGAAGAAGCAACACCAACGAAATGCGCAAAATAGACTCAATAGAACTCAGTAAACTTGACATTAAACCCAGGACTACTCCGGAAACTTCAGCAACTAGACATACCCAAAAATAGCTTGAATAAACCCAAAAACTACTTGAAGTTGAATTTAGGGACACTAGGAACTCGGATTAACAACTACATTTGCCATTGAATCTGAAACTCTCAATGTAACAGTATATTTTGGAGTTTTTGTGTTGTTTCTACTTTTTTTTTATTTTTGAAGATTTGGAATTTGAAATTCGAATTTCAGATTTGAAACTTGCAGGACACTTTTTTGGGGGAATTTTTAGAGCTCCAAAACTTGTGACTTAAGGCACTAAAGGGTGCCTTTTATAGGCCAAATGAGGGGCAGCCCTCAAATTTCTGTTTACACTCTTAGTCCTTCTTTACTTTCAGATTAGTCCTCTATTTTTTAACTTGTTACCCAAGTTACTATCCTAAATTGACTGAAATCTAACTTGAGCCCTGTTCTAGAAGATTCTAAGGAATTGTATTCTAATCTACAGCATTCTATCCTGTTATCAAATGCCCAAAATACCCCCTGAATACCCTGAAATTACTAACCTTATCTCAACTAAAACCCAACCCTTTCACCATACCTACATACTATCAGCTATAACCAATTCGACCTTAAAATTGAACTAATTATGGAAATTGATTCTGACAAACAGTAAACTAGCAGTTAATGGCAATCAACTCGAAGCTAAAATCAAATTAACAACAGCAACCATGAATTATTTAATCGAAACCAAACACAAAATTAAACTAAAAAAAAATCAAAACAGAACAAAAATTAAACAAAAACAGAATCCATAAAACGAAAATCAATTAACCCTAGAATTCCTAAATCTATTAATCATGAAGAACAATTAATCAAAGCGGAAATCACATAGAAATCAAAATGAAAAAGAAACCTTACTGATTTAGGTCTTCTAGTAGACTGCCTTTGAATCGAGTCTCCAAATAATGTTATATGTTTGTTCTTAGTAGAACAAACACATAACTTTATTTGGGAACTCGAATCGACACTGGTAAACCTAGGAAAATTCGACCAGTCCTTGAGCAAACCCCAGATCTAGAATTTGGGTAATTGTAGCCAGGTTTGAAGGATTTTGGTTTGGGATTTGGAAAGGGGAGAAGAAGGGGAGGCTATGGAGTAAACTTGGTAATGTTTGGGTGGCGGCGGCGCCGTGTGCGGCGGAGGCGGCATTAGGGTTTTGCATATTCGAGCAGTTTGGGAGGGTTTTGAGGAAATCTAATGGTAGATTAGAGATGGGGAGGTGAAGGAGAAGCAGCGGTGTAATTTTGGGGCTTATTGGATGATCGCCGCCGGGGGAGGCGATTTCCGGCCGGCGGTTCACGGCGGGGGACGGAGAGGTT
>NW_017701878.1:0-1817 GCF_001879085.1 Nicotiana attenuata | reverse complement strand
AACTGGTCCATCAGGAGAGAGGTACAACTGAGGAGGTTCCCACTCCTAAACCTAAGAAATCCAAGACTTCTACCAAGAAGTCTTCAGAATCTATCTCTGCTGAACCCTCCCTGGCAAAAAGAACCAGGTCTGCAGTTAAAGGAAAACAAGTGAAAGTTCCTGAAGAAGAAGAAGCTTGGAGTGGAGAAGAAGAAGAAGAAGAGGAATCTGAGAAAGAGCAGGACAGGTTTATCCTTTTTGGAAAAAGAAAATTATTGAAAGGAAGAATTCTGAAAGACCTGGAGGAGCCAGGCATGAAAAGATTGGTTGATGTACTGGAAGCACATGGTTGGAAGAACATGGTTCTTCAACTGGATGGCAGGCTTGCAAGAAAAGAACTGATAGAGTTTATGGCGAATGCCACAGTGGTGAATGAGGTTGTTACAAGCCTGGTGAGAGGAGTAGAGGTGCAGTTTGATGCACCTAAGTTGGGAAGAATTCTAGACATACCCTATGAGGGATATGATGATTATACTAGGCAAAGGTGGCCTTGTCTAGATTCTCTCCCTTCTGCTCTCCAAATCACCCGGAATTTCTGTGACACCAAGTCTGCTGAAGAAGTGCCGAGGCTAGGTTTGTGCAAAAGAGTGAGATGAAGCCTGAGCACAAGGTGCTATTTGAATTTGTGAACAAGTGTCTGTTGCCCAGACAGGAGAGAAGGCACACTACAACTTATATAGACCTGGTCCTTCTGGAGTGTCTTGTGACAGGAAAGCAGATTAACTGGCCTAGTTTCATTGTCAAGCTGCTGGATAGAGTGATAAATGGCTCCAAGGCCCATGCCACTCCTTATGGGTTTATACTGACAACTGTCTTGGCCAAGTTAGATGTGCCATTGAAGAAGTCGGGAGATGGACCTCCAGCAAAGAGCACTTTGGGATCAAAACTCTGCAGGCTTGTGATTATCTGTTAAGTGTAACCCCAGTTGAACCTGGTTCATCCGTGAAGACTCCTGTGAACAGCAAAGTTAGGGCATTGGTTCTAGAATGTGGAACAAAAGATGCAGAAATTGTTAGGCTCCAGGCTCGCATTGCTGAACTGGAAAGTGAAAGAAATGGCCTCAAAGATGAGCTAGCAAAGGAAAAAGAAAAGAGTGAAGGGATGCTCCAAACAATGCTTAATCTACTTCAATCCCAACCCTCTAGTTCCTCAAAGCCCTAGAACCAGTTTAGTAACTCCTTCAGTGACCCAGATTCGGGACTTTTCTGTGTTTTTGTTTTGCTCATAGTTGGATGTTTTTCTTTTTGTGGTCTGTTTTGTAGAAACATCTCCTAATCAATGACAATGTGCTTTGTTTTCTCTTGTTCTATGAAACTTCTGATCTTAATAGTTAAATTTCTGTGAAGCTGATTATTGATTAACTAAATCATGTTTTCACTTGCAGTTGCCCCAGTGGCCATGAGTAATAATTAACATCTGGGATTCTAATAAAATGCAACTTTTCGATGATGCCAAAAGGGGGAAGAGATATTGTGCTTTACTTTGTATTCTGAAAAATGGGATGTTTATAACCTGTTTAAACCTGGTCCTTAATGATAAGTTAAATTAAAGTGTGAAAATTAAGCTGAGTTCCACAGGGTCTCTGATCAATAAAAGCACAGAGTTTGTCATCATCAAAAAGGGGGAATTTGTTGGCCCAAGTTCAGATGAAGTTTTGAAGATTGACAAAATGAACTCAGTCATGAACCAGGTCCATCATGTGAGACACGGTGTTGGTATGCTTGCACATGTGACATACGCGTGAAGAAGATATGTCTCAAGGATCAGCAAACATATCT
>NW_017701877.1:0-1817 GCF_001879085.1 Nicotiana attenuata | reverse complement strand
TTGTTGGTGAACAGTGAGGAGGTAGTCACAGCCCTCGATCCTCTCTATTCCAAAGTTGAGGGTAAGAACCTTTAAGAGATAAATGATGGTGCCTTGTCGAGGAGCATTGATGGCCTCGCTTTTAGAGTGAGTGGTTGTTATACGAACTTTTTACTATTTATAGACCATTCAAAGTTCTAACCTTTTTCTTTTCTTTATTGGTTTGCAGACGGTGATATTAGAAATTGAGAGCGCCCGAAAGGAGAAAAGGCGTAAAGAGATCTCCATGAAACTGAAAAATAAATACCTTGAGTATCGTGGCAAGTATCGGGATCTCCATAGTCGGTTTCATGAGGGAGATGATATGCAGGCCCTGAGGGAAGATCTGAAGAAGAGGGACGAGGAGCTGGTGCAGGCTGTACAGAAGTGCAGCGTCCTTGAGGGGACGTTGAGATGAAGGGAAGAAGAGCTTGAGGTTAGTAGGGGCGTAGAGGTCCAATGTAGTGATCTTCAACCTCAAGTGGTTGAATTGTGAGGGCAACTTGAAAAGTGTTGGTTTCAGTTTGAGGCCCTTAGTAGCGAGGTTTCCGAGAAACATGAGGAACTTGATAAGGCGGAGTCCTCTCGTTTGGATGCTCGGAGGAAGGCGGAGATGTTCGAGTTGGCGAATAAGACTCTTCGTGCCGAGCAGGAAAATGATCAACCAACAACGAGAGCTAAGGATGACCGGCTCGAGGAGAGGATCGATGAGCTGAGAAAGACAACTCTGTTCTTCATGATCGAGTGACCACTCTAGAGTTCGAGAATGCTCAATTTCTTGCACGACCATCCTCTTCCAACACTTTTGATTTTCCCAGTGTACCTTAGGAATTATACAAAGAATGGATCCATGCCGAGGCCTGGTTAGATGTGTTTCGGGTCTTGTATGCAGCGGGCTTTGTTCCTGAGGCTGCCCTTGAGGATGCCCGAGTTAAGGCTCGTTAAGCTCGAGTCGCTTGTGGATATGATCCAACTACGCCTCAACCTGATGAGGAGGATGGGTAAGAGGGTGTAGACTAGCTTGAAGAGGACGCCTGGTATGATACTATTTATCCTTAGGGCGAAGATGGAGAGGATGCTAGGGATTGAGGTTATGAGGTCGTAGAGGGTTGTGATGGCGAGGGCCAGTAGTGTTTCTCTTAGACTATTTTGTGTATTTTTGTTGGCGTCTTTAAGAGCCCTTATAATGAACTCTTTATTCGTGTATGAATGTTTAAGCTGTTTTATGCGCCTTCTTCCATACCTGTTACTTGTTTCCGCACTTATGTACTTTTCTTTTGTTGTTTACTTCTTATGATTTCTACTCTTTCTCTTGTCAATGTCATCTAGTTGGTCGTAGCCTTGTTGACGAATATTTATGGGGCGAAAGGTGTTGTTCCTGCTGGGTCGAACTTAGCCTTTTATTGAATCGCAATCGAGGGCCGATATGTGTTGTTCGAGCTGGGTAAAACTTAGCTCTTTATTAAATGCGGTCGAGGGCCGAAAGGTAATGTTCGAGATGGGTCAAATCTAACCTTTGTTTAGGTGCGACCGAGGGCCGATACGTGTTGTTCGAGCTAGGTCAAACTTAACCTTTTATTAAAATGCGGCCGAGGGCCGAAAGGTGTTGTTATAGCTAGGTCGAACTTAACCTTTTATTAAATCGCTATTGAGGGCCGATAGGTGTTGTTAAAGCTGGGTCGAACTTAACCTTTTATTAAAATGCACTTTGTCACCAACCCAATTTTGTTGAAGCACCTGTTGATCACGCCCAACTATGCCTTATAAAAAGGACAAAGCGGTCGCTGCAAATATAATCT
>NW_017701876.1:0-1817 GCF_001879085.1 Nicotiana attenuata | reverse complement strand
TTCGAGTTTTGGGTATAAGATGGGATTATTAAGGTATGATTCTTGGGTGTAATATCATTATGTGTACATGCATGTACAAATTAGGTCTGTGGGAACATTGTTGAACATAAATAAGTAAAGATTGGGTTGGGGAATGAACGAAACCTTGTTAAAGAGATTTGAAATCAAGATGCTCAACTAGTATTTGATAAAATGCTCAAATGAGCTAAAACCATGAGTACCTTCCTAATTTGTGTTCAATTTTGTTATGTCTCAAAGTAGATTGGGATTGCAAGAATTTCCGGGACGTCGTAGTAACTTAAGGAAAGCTTAAACAAGGTATGTATGGCTAAAACCCCGTCTTTTAGAAATTGAGCTTCGTCGGTGATTGTGTGAACATGGTAAGATTAAAGTTGAATTGTTGCATTGCTTGTTATTTTACTTGAGATGGTGTAGTAACCTTATATGTGTGAAAAATGTGTCTCAACATGATCAACATGCTATCTTGATAACTTGAATGGGGCAAGGGTATGAATTATGTATTGAAATGCTTAGACCTTAAATCGAGATTGAAGCTGAATATATTGTGCCATCTATGTGAAGTCTTATCCATGCTTACAATTTAAATTGCTCTTGTGTGCACCTACTGTCCTAAATGGCAAAGCTAATATTGAAATTGGGGACGATGTAAAAATGGGGCCTAGTACCAAGAATGATGTGATAAGTTGTGGCCACAAGTGCCTATGAAATGATATATGTGAAACGAATTGATTAATGAGAAGGGAACAATGCCTTTTAAAGGCGGCCTAGCTGATCGGGCCGAGATCAGACTCTTCTCAAGATAGCGGTGGTATTGTGAATGAATTCCGGAAAAAGGGGAAAATGAGATTGTGATTGAAGTATATGTCTCAAATGAGGCAACCTAGCCGATCGGGTCAAGATCGGACTCGGTTGGGTTTACTCGGGTCGTGCTCCTCGGTTTTTGGGGTATGACAAACTTGGTATCAGAGCCTAAGGTTTTAAAGTGTCCTAGGATGTTTCGGAGCCGTGCGTAGTAGAGTCCTTCTTATCGGTGTGTAGTTGACCACATCTATAAGTTGGAGGCTATTCGGACATTTAGGAATTTCACCCTTCATTGATACTCTAGATCGTGCAGTAGAGCTCAAGATAGGGAGCTAATTTCTATTCTATGTCTTAATCTCAAGATGAGTAATTCATGATTTTGGAAGCAGTAAGGAGGGAATAACCCCACCATTGAATCTGCGGGAGATTGCCAAGAGTTTGTTAGATGAATGTATCGAGCCATGGAGGCATTGGTAGAACTTGTTGCTAAGGGGAGTACCCTTATTCCTTTTAATGTCTCTGCACCACCAGATCATGTAGTATATCAGTATGTTACCTACGTACGTTAGGGATGTGGAGTCGAGGGGTATTGATTAAGCTATTGCCCTGTCAACCTAAAGTCACCTGGTAAGTCACTCCTTAGTACATCAATATGAACAACACAAAATTTCTACTTGTTGTATATCTACATCCATATTGAAGAGTTCGCGTAAACATGGTCTTAATAAGATGTGAGTCACAAAAACTTGTGTGTACCTACTCTTTGAAGGAGACGTATTATTCGTGAATCCACTCTATCACAAATTCTCTTATTTACATCCTCTTGTGGAATTAAGTTCTATAAATACGTCCTTGAATGGAGTTATAACTCTAGGATTAATACTTCCCACTTTCTTTACTAAATTTTCAACAGGGGACTATATTCGATGAATTTCTTACAGAATATTTTATTTAAATGGACGACATCTGCCCACTTGTGCCTATGCATGCACTGT
>NW_017701875.1:0-1817 GCF_001879085.1 Nicotiana attenuata | reverse complement strand
ATGGTTGCCGTTGTCGTTCTCCTATCGAGTGGTTTGAGCCTGGTGAGGCTAAGTTATATGGCACAGATTTGGTACAGGATGCCTTGGATAAGGTAAAGTTGATTCAGGAGAGGCTTCGCACCGCTCAGTCCAGACAGAAGAGTTACGCGTATCAGAAGGTGCGTGATGTATCATTCATGGTTGGCGAGAAGGTTCTTTTGAAAGTCTCGCCAATGAAGGGTATTATGAGGTTCGGGAAGAAGGGAAAGTTGAGCCCAAGGTTTATTGGCCCCTTTGAGGTGTTGAGACGAGTTGGGGAGGTTGCCTATGAGCTTGCCTTACCCCCCATCTTATCGGGAGTTCATCCGGTTTTCATGTACCGATGCTTCGGAAGTATCATCCCGACCTATCCCATGTGTTAGACTTCAGTACTATTCAGTTGGATGAGAGTTTGGGTTATAAGGAGGAGCCAGTTGCTATCATTGATAGGCAGGATCGCCAGTTGAGGTCCAAGAGGATTTCTGCAGTGAGGGTGCAGTGGAGGGGCCAACCAGTCGAGGAGGCGACCTAGGAGTCCGAGGAGGACATGCGGAGCAGATACCCTCATCTATTCAGCACTTCAGGTACCTTTCTATGTCCGTTCGAGGACGAACGTTTGTTAGAGAGGTGGAGGATGTAACGACCCGACCGGTCGTTTGTCTTTTTAGAACCCCGTTCCCCCAAATAAAACTCTCCGTGCTCGCTTTAACCAATTTATGACCTGCGGGGATGGTTGGTTCGGGATTTAGAAGAGTTTGGATTGAAATATACACATTTAACTCTTTAGGATTTCCTTAAAAAGGCTAAGTTTGACTTTGGTCAACATTTTGGGCAAACGGGCCCGGACTCGTGTTTTGACGGTTCCGGAGGGTCCGCGGGAAAATATGGGACCTGGGCGTATGTCCGGAATCAAATTCTGAGGTCCCTAGCCCGAGTAATGAATTTTTATTAAAAATTGTTAATCTAAAATAGGCGAAATACATAAAGCGCCCCTCCAAGTTGTCCACAACGGTCAACCAGACATCTCAATTGGCCCCTTTATCAATTAAACACTTTAAGTGACTGTTAAGTAAATCAAATAGATACCCGAGTGCAGCAGAGCAGATGCGTGAGTTACACTTGCCAATGACATGTCAAATGAGCCAATCAATGAACGACACGTGTAATTTGTAATTAAAACTTAACACATATAATTAACCAAAAAAAATTAAGAATAAAAAAGGCAAAGCAGCGCCCTTCCTCTTACCCCCCCCCCCCCCATTTCATCTTCTTCCTTCCGGATTCTAAACCAAAACCAGCACCACCCCCATTTTCAATTTCTTCTTCTTCTTTCTGTTTCTGGAATTTGATTTCTTCTTCTTCTTTCTCCGTCAAGCTTCTGGTTTATACACTTTTTTTACTCCAATTTTCTCATTTTTACCCCTTCTTTTTCTCCCTATATTTCTGTCTTCTTCTTCCCATTCATCCAATTGCTAATTAATTCCCTTTAATTTCTCCATAGCTATTTTAGTTGATGGCTTTCTGGTCTCTGATCTTTGTTATAGAATGATCTATTTTCTTCAAGATCGATATATTCTGAAGAGTGAATGGCCATGCTGCGACGTGGGACTTTGGTTCTTGTCACTTCTTCCGATACTCCTACAGCATTCTCAACAAGAAGTTGCTCCTTGCGAGTGCGCTTATGATGAGTTTCAAAGTCTCTAACGATGGTGATTCCTTGACCTAATAAAAGTCACTTTAGCGACCTTGGAACTGAAATTTTGTAAAAGACGAACTAAATTAGAAGAGTAAATTCTTTC
>NW_017701874.1:0-1817 GCF_001879085.1 Nicotiana attenuata | reverse complement strand
CCAAAGTGTAGTTAAGACACCCATTTTTGACAGCTGGCATGCACGTGTTTTCCACATAAATAAGGTGAGTGAATACAAATTTTGAGTCTGAACCATTATCTAAATGCCACATGTCCAGCCTTATAGTTTTTTAAAACTTTTTGAGTCAGTTTTTTCTATTTTCAATTAATATACCTCCATTTTGACCCCTCTTCCAAACAATAATCAGTGGAGCTCAACAGAGAATGAAGGTCACTTTTCAGAATCGACGCTGAGTACTTTCTTGGTTGGAGTCGGAATTTGAAATTTTTGAGCATCCAAACAATACTCATCGGGCGTCAAAATCAATTCTTTCACCATAATTCGATGCGCTTGGAAACATTAAAATGGGTATTAACTTTCAGAAATGCTTGCAAGCTAAAATCAGTGGAACTGAAATATCGACTTGACTAGATAATTAGTTTTCACCTTTACGTTATCTGTCAAGAAAAATGCCTTTGTAGTACTTTTTGGATTGTTTTTTTTGTTGTGGATTTCTTGGTTCTTCATGTTTTTGAATTTGTGCATTTGAGTTGTGAGTTTGCTAAATACGTAGGAACTCGAATGGTCGGGGATGGAAGGTTTAGGTATTGGAAATGCAGAAAAGATCCCGCCAGAACTTCACCGCCAACCGACAACTCAGATCTGCGTGGAGTTGTCCGACGGCCAGTGGAGGTGAGAGAGGAGTTGGGCGGGTGTTGGGTATGAAATGAGAGAAGAATGGAGGAAATTGGAGGTTTCGTGATTTGGAGGGTTATTCCAGTGGGTTTTAATGGAGGAGAAAACTTTAATGAAGAAGATGACAAAAAGTGGATTGGGGAAAAAGAGAGATGGGTTGGGAGAATCCTCTGTTTTTTTTTCTTTTTTTAAGAAAGAATATTAATTAGGGTAGAAATTAAGTATTTTATTTTTTTCTTGAGTTATGACGCGTGTCATGATCTTGTTGGTGCGTGAAATTACACATCATATGACAAACTGGTCAGGAAAAAAGTGGTGTGTCTTAGCTACTCTTTAGAAAAGTTGGGTGTTAAAGGTAATTTTCGTTGATAAAAAGTGTGTAACAAGGATTTGGTCCATAGTTCAGGGGGTAACTTATGTATTTTACCTATTATAATTGATTACTTGACATGTAGGCATAGAGCTATACTTTCCATATGCTAATTGGTAAACGAAAATTCTTATCTGGTGTTGTGAAAGGGAATATACTTCTTTTGATAAACTGATGTTTAGTTGATTTTTAGTGGTAAGATTTGGATCTGATTGTTATACTTAAAAGCATGCCTACTTTCTTGTAACTGTGAACGAGCTGAGCATATATCTATTGAGTTAATTCCTGAAAGACCTAGACTAGGAAGTGCGTCTACCTAGGGGTAAACTCTTAATTTAGGAAGTGCGTCTCCTAAACAGTATAACCTGAAAAACCTAGACTTGGAAGTGCGTCTCCTAGAGGTGAAACTCTTAATTTAGGAAGTGCGTCTCCTAAATAGTATAACCTGAAAAACCTAGACTAGGAAGTGCGTCTCCTAGAGGTAAACCAAGGACATTTGACTAGCAAATTCATCAGACTAGGTCTTCTATCTTAGGAGAAAGATTCATCAGACTAAGATTTTGATCCTAGGAGAAAGTTCATCAGACTAGGTTTTCTATCTTAGGAGAAAGATTCATCAGACTAAGATTTAGATCCTAGGAGCAAATTCATCAGACTAGGTCTTCTATCTTAGGAGAACAATTCATCAAACTAAGATTTTGATCCTAGGAGAAGGTTCATCAGACTAGGTTTTCTATCTTAGGAGAAAGAT
>NW_017701873.1:0-1818 GCF_001879085.1 Nicotiana attenuata | reverse complement strand
AGATCAAAACACACAATAACTCATAATGCATATACATTTTTACTGCCGTAATACCATAGTGAGATTGAACTAAATTCTTCATAAGCTCATGCAACACAGACCTATCTAGTACTTCAAATCTTCTGCAAATCTCGCATTCACCCTCGTAACAGTCAAGCCCACTCTCTTAAGCGATCAAAATTCAAATTGTAACACATATATTCACCGGTAAAAGAGGTATTCCCACAAACAACATAAGGATCACACAAACTTTAGAACACTCTGCAGGAGATAACCCACCTGCTTCACCTCAAACTAACATCTTTCTATACCCTTCCACCACCATAAACATTACGCAGTCACTTAATCTTCCTGAGTCTGAACTCATATCACAATGTGAAATCTATTTCGCTTCCTAACGAGGCAACATGAAAAGGTCCTTCAATCACGCCCAAAACTCGGGCCATACATCAAATCACGATGGAAATCAAGCACCGGATAGTTCTTACTACCCCCAAGCAGACCCTTCCCGTCTCATTCAAATCATTTGAACACATTTCACAGTCACATCATACTTATCACATAGTCATCCAGCCATCACTTCCACTAATAGGGACACTACCGAACATATAAATTCAAAAAGCACGTGCTCATAGAATCAACACCTCAGTGCTCAAGCTACATGCAAAACGAGGCCTCAAGTCCTCCAGACTGGCCACACATCATTGCACAGAAATCACATCTCGTCCCTCGATCAGGGAATCACAAGACGTCGATACACAACTCATACTGAGCACTCAGTTATGGTAAATGTTAGGTTGGCTTGCCTAGTACTGTGATAGCGCCATCACGACCGGGGGGAGTTGGGGTCGTGACAAGTTGGTATCAGAGCCTAGGTTACATAGGTCTTGCGAGTCATGAGCCGGTTTAGTAGAGTCTCGCGGATCGGTACGGAGACGTCTGTATTTATCCTAGGGAGGCTGCAGAATGTGAAGTTTTTCCTAAAGGTTCTGCAGCCTCCCTAGGATAAATACAGACGTCTCCGTACCAATCCGCGAGACTCTACTAAACCGGCTCATGACTCGCGAGACCTATGTAACCTAGGCTCTGATACCAACTTGTCACGACCCCAACTCCCCCCGGTCGTGATGGCGCTATCACAGTACTAGGCAAGCCAACCTAACATTTACCATAACAAACTCTTTTATAGAAATTAGTTTCTAATATCAAATAAGTTTCAAATTCATCAGATGAAATAGATGAAATAAACAGAATATGTGGAACAACAGTATGTTAACCCAACACAGCCCAACCATCTGGTGTCACTAGTCAAGAGCCTCTAAATATAACCCAAATCTGACTGAATAATACAACATAAGTCGGAATATGATAGAAATACTAAGATAGGAAGGAGGAAAGCAGGGCCTGCGAATGTCGTGCAGCTACCTTGCGATCTCCTGGTAAACTCTGAAAATGCTGGGAACTCTCAGTCCGATACTCGGGCACTTGGATCTGCACACATGGTGCGGGGAGTAATGTGAGTACGCCACCTCAGTAAGTAACTAAAGTAAATAAGGTCTGAGTGTAGTGACGAGCATTTAAAATTGCATATCATGAAATCAGAACAGAAACATCAAGTCAGAAATCTGCATTTTTGAATCCAAGTCTTTGAAATCATTTATTCGATCATTTTTCAAAAGAGGTTTAGTATAAAAGAAGAGTGAAAACAGTATATGTCATAAAACAAGCCCCTCGTGCAAAGTATCACTCAAAGTAAAGCCCCTCGAGCAAAGTATCACTCAACGTAAAAGACCCCTCGGGCGAAGTACTCTCAGTCAC
>NW_017701872.1:0-1818 GCF_001879085.1 Nicotiana attenuata | reverse complement strand
TACTGTCCATACAGGAGGAGTTCAAACAAGGAGGAATCTATCCCTTTCCCAATCTAAACAGTGATGGATGCTCTTATATGGAACATAAGGTCAGTCAATACTCAACAATCCTTTGAGAAGCTGATCAGATTACATAAAAAGAACCATTATGACTTCATTGGACTAATGGAGCCTATGCAACAAGCTAGAACACTGGAAAGGTATAGAAATAGGATTGGTTTTGCACAAGCTATTGCTAATGTTTCAAATAAAATATGGGTTTTCATTGATGAGATATATGAGGTCACAATATTGTATAATTTGGTTCAGCAGTTATCCATTAGACTTTATCACACAGAGACTCATGTGGAATTTGTTCTTACTTTGGTGTATGCCAAGTGTGATGCCATAGAGAGGATTGAACTGTGGGACTCTTTGTATTACATGGCTAATGATATGACTATCCCATGGCTGGTAGGGGGTGATTTTAATGTAATATGGGATGAGGAGGAAAAGTTTGGAGGCCTTCCAGTACATCTAAATGAAATTGATGATTTTAGGCATTGCATAAACACTTGTAATCTGACAGATCTTGGTTTTAAAGGCAGTATGTTCACATGGTGGAATGGAAGGGCAGAGGAAGAATGTATTTTCAAAAGATTAGATAGATGTTTGGCAAATGCAGAATTTCAACAGACTTTCCCAGGTATTGAAGTACAACATTTGTCCAAGACAGGGTCAGATCATTCTCCTATGCAGCTTAAGTTTGATATAGAGAAGCCCCCAATAAAGAAACCATTCAGGTTTTTAAATTTTTGGGTGGATCATGCATCTTTCAAAGAAGTGGTACAACAGAACTGGAATGCAGATTTCAGTGCAAATCCCTATGTGTTGTTCTATCATAAGTTAAAAAAAGTGAAGAAGGCTTTATCTGTATGGAGCAAAACAACTTTTGGAGACATTTTTCAGAAAGTAGCTAGCTTGGAAGAGGTGGTTAGTGTGCATGAAACAGAATTTGAGGCTAATCCTACCAGACACAATAGGCAAAGGTTGCAAAGAGTACAGGCTGAATTGAACAAAGTTCTAGCATTAGAAGAGAGGTACTGGAAGCAGAAGGCAGGCATGGCCTGGTTCAAGGAAGGTGATAGGAATACCAAATTCTTCCATGCTCAAGTCAGAGGCAGGAGGAAGAAGTTGCAAATCTCAAGAATTCAGAATAGGCAGGGTGATTGGGTAGAAGAAGATGAAGAGATAGCTGCAGAAGCAATAGATTTCTTTAAGGATCAATTCACAGAATCTTCAATACCCTCATCATTTGACATTATCAATCAGGTTCCATCTTTGATAGACACAGAACAAAATGAAGAATTGATTAAACAGCCAACACTAGAAGAGGTCAAGACAGCAGTTTTTGGCTTAAATGGAGACAGTGCAGGAGGGCCAGATGGTTTCACAGGGAAATTCTATCAATCATGTTGGGATATCATTGGAGGTGATGTTTTTGATATGGTGAGAGCTTTTTTTAATGGACATGACTTGCCAAAATGTGTGACTCATACTAATCTTGTATTGCTACCAAAGAAAAAAGAGGTCTGCTCCTTTTCTGATCTTAGGCCAATTAGTTTGAGCAATTTTTCCAATAAGGTAGTGTCAAGAGTTATTCATGGAAGATTAGTGGGATTATTACCTAATATAATATCAGAAGAGCAGGCTGGGTTTGTCAAGGGTAGAAGCATTGTGGAAAATATCCTTCTAACTCAGGAGATTGTCACTGATATGAGACTCAGAACCAAGGCAGGACCAAATGTTATATTAAAGTTGGATATGACCAAAGCTTAT
>NW_017701871.1:0-1818 GCF_001879085.1 Nicotiana attenuata | reverse complement strand
TTCCCTCAGATTTTTCCAATTCTTCCTTACAGTCCAGGACTTGTTTCTTCAACCCTCTTATCAATCTCTCGTCGGATAGACTTCTTTCTCGATTCCTTGCATCTAATTTCAGTTGTTGAATTTGGGCCTTGAGAGCTTCATTCTCCTGGGCCAATTGCTTTTTATCACCTTCATCAGCTGCGGCTTGCAAGCTGTTTTCGAACCGAAGCTCCTGAACCTGTTTTTCCAATGCTCCAATTCGAGCTCTGTACTCCTTTTCTTTAGCCAACCAATCCCACTGTACCTGAGCCTCGCTTGTTAATTGTTGCACATGTGGCCTTTTGGCGGGTCTCTCGGGGATTTGAAACCTTTTACCGAACCAAACCAAGTATTTGGGATCTACCTCACCTCTGGCCCGGTCCTGTACTATAGTTTTGGGCTCAAGGTACCTGCACTCATTCCATATCTTTCGGATTCGGCCTTCAGGAAATGCAGATTTTGGGCCCAACTCAATAACTTGCCCACTCAGGTCTTCATCACCGTGCACCGTCTGGAATCTTCCAAATTGTCGCAAAACGCGGTAAGGAGCATAAGGCTGAATGCTTCGAATACCCATCAAAAGAATATAAGGGACCTCTGCTGATGTATATACAGCTTCAGTAGGAGGAAGCCATCCATAAGCCCATTCCACTTTATCTGCAGTGAGGGATCTTAAACATGACGACCAGGCCTCAGTACCCTCCGGGAACTCAATACCTGTAACTCGGGTCTCGAACTCTGCAATACAACTCAACCCGGTTAAGCCGTAGTTCATATATCCTGTGCGGTGACAAAGATGCTCCTGTATCCACAACTGCAAAAGCAAATTGCAACCCTAAAAGAATTTCTCCCCTTCTCGACATTTGGTCAGAGCTCGGTATATTTCCGCTACAATCAGAGGAGCCACCGTGCTAGTAGGTTTCTTCATGGCAACATCTAGCATCCCTACTAGGCCAAGGTCTATGTGACCATCCTTTCTAGGACAAATTACCACTCCCAAGAAGGCCACCATGAAGGCTAATCCCCGTCGGGCTTCCCATTTATCTTCGTTGCCAGCATGTGTTAATCCTGTATTGGGTTCCTCAAAACCTTTGGGGTTACCATACCGGTGATATAGGAAATGTAGTGTACAACACCCTTCCGCCAGATGGGGGTCTTGAATATCCCGACTGATGCTCAACAAATCTAAAAACCTGTGAAGAGTTACCGGCCGTGGAGCCAAAGGGTATCTACCACGGAGGTTCCCGTTGAGACCTGCGTATCCGGCAATTTCTTCCAATGTGGGTGTGAGTTCAAAATCTGAAAACCGGAATACATTACGGGTCGGGTCCCAAAATGGTATCAGTGCCTCAATAACATCCTTCTTTGGTCTGATTTTCAATAAGTCTACAAGACCGCCCAAGCTTTTAATCACAGTATCCCTGCTTCCTTTTCCCAAGTCATGCCACCACATATGGAGTTTCAAAGGGATCTCGCTCAGGACTGAGAAGGTTTCGATGTCACTTGAATTCATCCTGCACATTATTTAGGGGAACTTAATGATTTATTTTGAAAAATGGCTATTTGTGCAAAAATTCTGTATTCAGAAAATAAGGACTTGGATTTGCAAATACGGCCTCTCAGTGCTTCTGGAAGGAAGATTTTAAGGCTGTTCCCGCAAACCATTTTAAAATGACTCAGGTGGCTATTCTTGCAAAAACGGCCTTCTAGCGTCCTTTTGGGGACATTCGGCTTATTTTAAACAAGAATGGCATCACCCAATTTTTTATGACACAAAATTAAAATTTAGCATTTTTGGCT
>NW_017701870.1:0-1818 GCF_001879085.1 Nicotiana attenuata | reverse complement strand
ATAGTAAGAACTACAAGTTAATTTGCGCATGCAAGTTGAGATAAGTGAACATGATTTTTAGGCGAAATATATGTTAATTCACATTTTTGCTTCTCCTTCGCTTGTACTTATTTTTTGTGTTTGACTTAGTTATGGTATAGTAGTGAAATAAATCTCATTAATTCTTAGTAAGAAAAATATTGCTATGACTGTTACATACTATATATACGTTTCTTTCTAATTTTTAATTGTATTTTGAATGTGCAGGAAAATACTGATGATGTAGGCCACAAATCAATTTGATCTATTAAAGTGAACGATGAAGACTTTTTGACAAATTGTAATGTTTATTATTACTATTGTTGATACTATATATATGAATACTGTCACGACCCAATTCCATAACAGGTCATGATGGCGCCCAACGCCTTTGTTGGGCAAGCCAATGCGGAAAAATACTAGCTAAACTTTCGGTCACCTTTACCCCAAAGTAGTTGAACATAATTCTTTAAATTGGAATAATTCAGAAACGATGAATGGAAATCATGAAAATCATACAACCCCAAAATAATACAGTCTACTAATGTGTGTGTGCCAAGACCTGGTGTCACAAGCATGGGCAACTAGTAGAATATACAAAAGAATCACGCTATTCCGAAACGGAATAGACAGCAAAAATACAAAAGGACGACTTCTTCAGGCTGCTGAACGACATGGAGGAGAAGCAGCTCACCGTAGAAGTCTCAAATCCGCTCAGAGATGCGCACCCGACTGATAGCCAGATGTACCTGCCTCAGACCCTGTACAATTAAGTACAGAAGTGTAGTATGAGTACATAAACAATATGTACCCAGTGAGTATCCCGTCTAATCTCGAAGAAGAAGAGACGAGAGGTCGACTTGATACTCACTAGGGTCAAATAATGTGAGGAAAATTTATAACAAGCATGGATAGTACAAGTTATTAGCATTTAATAATAATGGATTAACAGTTCTTTCCCAAATATTTTCATGGATATTCACATATGTCTCAAGCAGATATTAAATTCAGTTCTCAGAGGAAATGCTAAGCAAAACATGCGCAAGTAACACCTTGGGACGTACGGCCCGATCCAGCATAAAAGTAAATTGTGCATTGCCGAGGGTCGAACGGCTCGAACCATAGATGCATCTATTATCCCGCTCGCGAATCACCCGTGCGATGCGGTCAAATATAAATAAGTGCATCAACAAGCAACGATAACATATATCTGAGGAGTAGCTATATGCAGAAATACCAAATATTCTCTTCTAAAAGACCAATCAGGATAAGTTTCATTCACTAGTCTCATTCTTCTTAATCAAACAGTTGTATGAATCTGAATATATCGTCACATTATGAGAATATCACGTAGAGCATGCTTAGGGTATCTACTTGGTACTCAACATTTTTGGATAACATATCCATGCGTAAGATGAATAGATATGGTGACATTGGGTCCCCTTGCCTCACTCCCCTGGTAAGATAAAATTCCTTTGTTTTATTACCATTAACTAGGATAGAGATAGTACTTGTTGATATGCAGCTAAGAATTAGGGTGGTTATATTAGAAGGGAAGTTGTGGAACTTTAAAGTTCTATATACAAATGACCATTCCAACTTGTCGAAAGCCTTTTCTAGGTCAAGCTTTAGGATGCAATTTCCTTTCCCTGCCCAGCTGTTAAAACGTTTTAGAACTTCCTGATTAATTATAGCATTATCTATGGCTCTTCTATTTTTAACAAAACTACTTTGGTGATCACTAATTAGATATTTTAGGAACGGCTTAATGCGGTTAGCAATTACCATAGTAATCACTTT
>NW_017701869.1:0-1819 GCF_001879085.1 Nicotiana attenuata | reverse complement strand
TCTGGATTCAAGACCTGATACCATTCAAGAACCGGAGGAGAATGAGAACATCAAAACAACGATAGAAGAGCTAGAGGCCGTGGTGTTATTTATACATTGGCCCGAGAGAAAAGTGTACATAGGAGCTAATCTTAGCCCGGAGGTAAACGAAATTGATTGAATTTTTAAAGCTAATGCGGACTGTTTTGCTTGGTCCCATTCGTGACATGACAGGGATACCACCGGAAGTCATGACTCATAAGTTGAATGAAGATCCATCATATCCTCCCGTCAAGCAAAAGAAAAGAAAACAAGGAACTTTCAAAAATAAGGTGATTCAAGAGGAAGTTCAAAAGTTGCTAAAAATTGGTTCAATTCGTGAGGTAAAATATCCTAACTGGTTAGCTAATACTGTTGTGGTTCCTAAGAAGAACGGTAAGTGGCGAGTCTGTGTAGATTACACAGACCTTAATAAAGCCTGTCCAAAAGATTCCTTTCCTTTACCCCACATAGATCAGTTAATTGATGCTACTGCAGGGCATGAGCTATTAAGTTTTTTAGATGCATATTCAGGCTATAATCAAATCAAGATGGATCCGGGTGATGAAGAAAAAACTTCTTTTATAACAGACAGGGGGACTTACTGTTACAAGGTAATGCCCTTCGGTCTTAAGAATGCAGGTGCAACGTATCAAAGGTTGGTCACCCAAATGTTTCAAGAACATTTAGGTAAAACCATGGAAGTATATATAGATGATATGCTAGTTAAAACTCAGCATTCAGAAGATCATATATCGCACTTATCTGATACGTTTAAAATTTTACGAAAATATAATATGAAGTTGAATCCAGAAAAATGTGCATTTGGTGTGGCATCAGGAAAAATTTTAGGTTTTCTTGTTTCTAACCGTGGTATTGAAGTGAATCCTGCACAGATTAAGGCTATTGAAGAAATTCCAGATATACTTTCCAACAAGAAAGAGGTTCAAAGACTAACAGGAAGAATCGCAGCTTTGGGAAGGTTCATTTCTAAATCATCGGAAAAATGTTTTAAATTCTTCTCGGCTCTTAAGAAGCAGGATCATTTTGAATGGGATGAGGAGTGTCAACAAGCACTTAGGGATTTGAAAACATACTTGTCAAATCCACCGTTGCTAGCAAAATCCAAGGCTGGGGAGAAACTTTTCATCTACCTTGCTGTTTCAGAAGTTGCGGTAAGCACGGTTTTGGTACGAGAAGAGCAGGGTAAACAATCTCCTATCTATTATGTTAGTAAATCTTTGTTAGATGCAGAGACACGGTATCCACAATTGGAAAAATTAGCACTTGCTCTAATCATGGCATCTAGGAAGTTAAGGCCTTACTTTCAATGTCATCCCATTGTTGTAGTGACTGCATACCCCCTACGTAATATATTGCATAAACATGAATTGTCAGGGAGGTTAGCTAAATGGGCCATAGAGCTAAATGAATATGAAATCACGTACTTACCTAGAACAGTAATAAAATCACAGATATTAGCTGATTTCGTCGCTGACTTTAGCCAAGGGATGCAATTAGAAGCAGAAAAAGAAGTACAAGTACTTAATGGGGCTAATCCAGGAACATGGACCTTATTTACTGATGGCTCATCTAATGTAAAAGGTGCAGGATTAGGAATTGTTTTAGTACCACCTACAGGTGAAACTATTAGGCAAGCCATTAAATGTCATTCCGTAACTAACAATGAAGCGGAGTATGAAGCTGTGATTGCAGGTTTAGAATTGGCACGAGAACTTGGTATAAATCAAGTAGTGATCAAAAGTGACTCGCAGCTCGTGGTTAATCAAATGCTAGGGAC
>NW_017701867.1:0-1819 GCF_001879085.1 Nicotiana attenuata | reverse complement strand
AGGAGGATTGGCCGGTCTAGTATGGGAAACTCCGGGTCTGCTAATGCCTGAGAACCGTAAAGGCACGGGTTTCCTCAAAATAATGGGTTTAAAGAAGAATCCAGAATTAACATGTCTGAAGGAATCCTACATCCCTTTTGACTATTTGTATGAAAGGTACGGTCACAGCAAATCCTACCGTACCTACCTTGACGAGTTTGCCATCACATCCTTGGGGCACATCCATCGAAGGGTCTTCGTCTTTATGTTTTGTTTCCTGGGGCTGATCGTGTTTCCAATGAAGAAAGCAAGAATCCACACCAGGCTGGCTATGGTAACTAAGACCTTAATGGAAGGGATTGGTGGGCAGCCATTCAGCATCGTGCCCATGATCATTGCCGACATATATCGAGCCTTGGAGAAGTGTCAACAATAGGCAAAACACTTCGAAGGCTGCAATTTATTACTTCAACTCTTGCTCATGGAACATCTCCAAAGGGGCGAATACCGACAAGAGATTCAGCGAAGGGACTGGGATGATTACATCGCTTTCCATCATCCAAAGCGAATGAATTACATACCCAATATGTTCGCTCAACCAGAAGATGCCAAAGGATGGGTAGAGCTATTTGATAATCTAACTGAAGAACAGGTCCAATGGATGTTAGAGTGGTTTCCGACCGAGGAGTTCATCACCCGATCCAGAGATGCGCCTTTCCTGATATTGATTGGTCTGAGAGGAACCTATCCTTACGTCCCTCTCTGAGTTATGAGGCAAGCTGGTAGGAAGCAGGTTATACCCAGCGTCGACAAGATGAGTCATTTCCAGGCTGACTTCCAGAATGATGATAGTCCTTACAAGTGCCAAGCTCAGCATATGTGGCACTTCAAGATCATAATGGGGAGAGATACCATCGAGCCAGACAGGTATCATGCTGGTTGCGCTCCTTTCTACTCAGGTTGGTTGGAAGACAATCATGATGGTCTGGGCCAACCAGGGTTTACTCGAGGCCACAGGATTATAGATGAAAGGGCCGAGGCACAGGTCAAATACAACCAACTGCGCAAAAGAATTCGGGATTACGAAAGCGAACACCGCGAGATACAAGAGTCCAACCAGAAGCTAATTGAGGAATGGAAGGACATGGCTGTCAGTGCCAACAAGCGACTGGGATACTTGGAGCGAGGCATAGTGGAGTTGGAGAGAAGGTTTCTCAAAAGTCTAGCCAGGGCCTATCTGTTGCTGGGACTTCGCGAGTTGGGAAAGCTATTCGACGGAGCCAAGGATGCCGAATCTGGGGAAGGTCCTTCTGGGACCAAGTAGATAGGAGTTTACCTTTTCGCTTTAAAATGTAATAAGGCCAATGGCCATTAGTGATTTTTAATTTCCTATTTATTGAGTGTCAATTTGGGATTCGTCTTGTTTTTATCAATAAAATGAGGCATTTAGCATCATAAGTTCTCCAAATCAATTTGTCGCTAGGACCACCTCAGGCATAAAGGGGTCCCCAAATTAGGGCGCGCTTCATATTCCCGCACTATGTGTTTAAATACTGCAATACTTTTTACGACCCTCACTAACTTGGTTACCTTTTTGTTTTATTTTTGTTATTCCCCTCCCCAAAGGTTAGTTCGTGCACTCTGGCAACATCATCCTATTCCACGAGATCCAGGGGCCCTCCACCCACTCCTCCTCTTAGTCCTGTCAAAAACAAGAACAAAGGCAAGATGACGTCAGAAAGGAGAATTCAACTGAATGGTTAGAGGCCACTAATGGCCATGGTACTCAGGTTCCCAAGGAAAATGTATCCAACTTGAACAGAAATTGCTGAAATTCCAT
>NW_017701866.1:0-1819 GCF_001879085.1 Nicotiana attenuata | reverse complement strand
ATCTGCAAATCTCGCATTCGCCCTTAGTAACAGTCAAGTCCAACTCTCATAAACGTATCCAAACGCTAAATTTTCAACAACATTGTAAATTCACTGGTAAAAGAGAACTTGCTACAAAACAATATTGGGATCACACAAACCTCAGGACACCCCGCAGGAGATAACCCACCTGTTCTGCCTCAAACTGACAACTCTTTATACCCTTCCACAGTCATAACTATTACACAATCACTTAATCTTCCTGACTCTAAACTCATATCCCAACATGTAAATCTACTTCACTCCACAACTAAACAACATGAAAGATCCTTCAACACACCCATAACTCGAGACTATACGTCAATCAAGACGGAAATCAAGCACCCAATTTACATCTTGATCAAACTCTTATCGTCTAATTCCATCTATCTGCACACACCCATAGTCACATTATACTCATCATATAGCAATCCGACCACTCATCTGGTCACAAATTCCACTCATAGGGACACTACCGGAAATATAAGTCCAAAAGCAGATGCTCACACAATCAACATCTCTGTGCTTAAGCTACAGTCAATACCTGGCTTGAAGTCCTCCAGATTGGTCTGTCATCAGCATACTGAAATCACATCTCGCACCTCATCCCTAGAGTCATAAGCCATCGATGCACAGTTGATACCGAGCGCTCACGTACACATACGAACGCGTGGAAGGAATTCAAAAAGTTACGCTTCAAGCTGAATCAATGTCCTGTAGCCTCTCGAAGATAGGTATGGACGTCATCATACCGACCTGCAAGACTCTACTAGACACTTGCTCATGACTTGCAGAACCTATGAACCTAGAGCTCTGATACCAATCTGTCACGACCCAAAATCCACTAGTCATGATGGCACCTAACCCAACTCGCTAGGTAAGCCAACTAATAACTACCCAATTCCAATAAAGTCAATCAAACAATTATATAGAGAAGTTAACTGAATTTTATATATTTTCCAAGGACTGGTAGTACAAATCATGAGCTTTTAAGAATAGAATTTACAAAGATGATATGAAGTAAATACATCTTCTTTTTGAAAAGTACATAAATAGAGTTTTATAAATCAACAGCTACCATGAACAAGAGGTAGCTACAACCAGAATGCAAGTACATCTTCCAATCCAGCTCCTATCGAACACAGCAACCTCGGCATCCAAAATCTACGCAATATATAGGAAGTGTAGTATGAGTACAACCAACCTCATGTACTCAATAAGTAACAAACCTAACCTTAGGTTGAAAGCAATGAGGAGCTAGAACATTAGTCGTGTCCAACACCAATAACCAATAGCAGTTCATAACAACGTAGAGCATATAAGAAAGTAACTCAGAGATATAAATGCTCAGCTTGTTCACAGTTTTCCGAAAATAGTTCCGTTTTTCAAGAATATCAGTGAAAACTTAAATACTATACTGAAATCGTCGTAAAATATGAGATAGTTTGAAAACTATAATTTATCTAAAAATCCTTTTCATAGTAAATAAGATGTTTCATTTCCTTTCCAGATAGCAAGTGCGAAATACCTCTTTATTCCCATATATCAACATGTATGAAAAATCATGAATGACATGATACCGTACAGCATGAGGAAAAATGCATCTCTTTGCCTCCATGTCATGTGTGCTTGCCAATGCCATATATCTCATAGATGAATCATGTACTCACACTCTCAGAGTACTCAATCTAATTGTCTCACACTTTCCACTCATCATGCTCAACCACTTGGTACTGTATATGGCCCATACGGCCCATGGAAATCCATCTCGGAACATATACAACACTGACTATAGTCACCT
>NW_017701865.1:0-1819 GCF_001879085.1 Nicotiana attenuata | reverse complement strand
TATATATACACACACAAAAGTACATACAAATAAAAAGATATACGAATTTAAATCTTGAATCTGTCCCTCTAAATATAAGACACTTTCTCATCCCCATCCTTTCCGCTACTCCTGTCCTAATTTCATATCGAGATCGTGTTGTCCGCTACTGTGTTAAAACACGAAATCAGAAAACTGTTAGAAGAATAAAAGAAACTGGAAAACAGTAAAGAATAAGAAATATTCCGAGTCCACAATTTGCTTGTGCGTCCTTAAGGAATTTTAACCCCCTCACAAGTTGCCAAGGTAATGGATTAAATCCTCCCAGGATGAAACGGAATAAACCTTCCTGCAACAGTGGCAATACAAACTGCAAGATACCAACAAACTCAAAGAACGGAGCAAAATCACACTTACGAATTTGAGAGAGAGAGACTGCGAATTAGAATGCAGTATTTTCAGAAAGAAGGAAGTTCTATAATATTTTTGGTGTGTTAAAAACGAAGCCATGCCTCAGAATTTATAGGCAATTATTGGAAGAGGTGTGATGTTTGTTCTGGAAAACGTGTCTGTTCAGAAGTTTACGCGTCCTGCTGCGGTTACGCCAGGACCGCGGCCAAACTAGCCTTCTGAATCTGCAGCAGTGTTCTGGCGCGGTCCTACCGCGGTTATACCAGGACCGCGGCCAGACTATCCTTCTGAATCTTCAACAGTGATCTGGAATTTAATTAATTATTAAATAATTAATTAAATAAATTTTGTCCAAAAATAATCTTATCGATCGATCCAAATCCAAAGCCGAAGCCGAAGCCGAGCCGAGCGAGCGACGACGGCGCAAGGGTTCATTCTCTTCAACTCCTTTTAAGAGCTTTAAGAAGTGATTCTATATATAAGCACACAAATGTAGTTGTCCCTCACCAATGAGGGACAAATTGCAAGTCAAAAGCTCACTTTATTCAAATTTTTATTTCCCTCCATTTTATTTCCCACCATTTCCAATTCACACTCTTGACATTAAAGCCCAATGCTTAAAGTCTTTGAAGTCCAATGCCTTTAAAGTCCAACAATCCCCCACATGAATGGGAATGGCTGTAACAAGAATGATCATAGATGAAAGCTGTGTGATTTGCAAGTAAGGATTAATCGCATCTGAATAAGTAGGTTTTCCTTTGAACTTTCCGTAGTGAACATATGTCGGATATACTCGGTCAATCGGTAGATTTGATATCTTTTAACCGTCGAACTTTAGCGTATACCTAGACAACCATATGTCACACAACCAAACCTTAACCATCTTTTGGTTCTCATTATTGTGTTTGTTTCAGCCATGAACACCGCCTGGTTTCATAAGTGTGTAGAGAATTGGCCTTACAAAATTCTCATTGAAGCGGCTTCCACTTCACACTTACATAGGTGATTCCTAAACGTGTAATCCTTTAGATTGACACTATTTGATAAATACCACATCAAACTTAGGTAATCATTAAAGAACGTGTAAAGTTATATCCTTGTTACTGAACATTGTCTTCATCACGAGAAGGGACCAAAGATTTTACTTTGACAATGTTGAACCGGTCAATCACAACTTTGTTTGAGCTCCTTGAACCTAGATCTCGGAACATCCAAAATTCTAGGTAGAGTTACCGCCATGTTGACTTGTCCTCGGCATAGTCCCATTACCTTAGATGATTTCTCAACTCCCTCTATAGTTAAGCCTTTTGTAAGCGGATCCGCTACATTATCCTTTGATATACATCTCAATGCCTATATGTCAAATGAATGATTTCATGATAATATCCCAGGTACTCTCACCCTCAACATACGACTGTCTGTCTCAAAA
>NW_017701864.1:0-1820 GCF_001879085.1 Nicotiana attenuata | reverse complement strand
GTTTAGATTTCATCCCGTAATCTTTCACTAAATATACAAACAATATTTTATTTCTATTCTCCTTATTAATTTTTGGGTAATATACATATAATTGTTTTGATATTCTTTTTAGATATAGTTGGAATTTTAGTGGATGTTAAACCCTCCATTGGAGAAGGTTCAAAGAAAAGAAGGGAGATAGTGCTTATCAACGAGATGTAAGTTGGTAGTTTTAGTTCAATATGTTAAATGTTTCTTCATAATTAAGATGTTAATGGTTTAATATATTTAATTTTAAATTTCAAGGTTGATAGAAAGACTGTAACCTTATGGAATGATTTCTCAGAGATAGATGGTCAAGAGCTACAAAAATTGATTGATGAAAAACCTGTTGTTGCGGCATGTGATGTTAGGAAAACATCATATAGAGGTAATATATCAAGAACTTTGGTATTTTTTGTAAATTGCTTCCACGTGAGGATAATCCATGTTATTTTCAGCTATATTTTTTTGACACGGACAATGAATTATACAATCGGATTTCAAAATTGCAAGAAGCCAACTTATCTGAGGAAGTTGTGAGAAAAATTAGGCAGCTAATGGATGGGAATCCTTATGCACAATTCTTTTGCCAGCTAAAGGATCATTCAAGCTTCCAAGATTTACAGATTCGAATTGCTGCCAATGCTACACTGGATCAACGTGTCTACAACAAATCATCAGTAGATCAAATTGCTGCAATTTGGATAGATGGAAACAATCCAAATGTACCATTCGATAGAGAGATTATTGTTCATGAGCATTCCGGCAACAAACATAGAGTCAAATATTATTATGGTTGCTATGACCCACTCCAATATCCTCTGCTTTTTCCAAATGGAGAGGTTGGCTGGCACCAAGGAATACACAAATATAAATCAAAAAGAGGTGCAAGCACATCTGAAGTTGCCAATGTAAACCAGAATGTCCCAACATACACGTCCGCTAATGAGGTGCTTCACAAAGAGGAGCAAGGTAAAGTATTGCAATTAAATTACGTATTACTTTAGTTTTCTTATTTGAATATTACCTACACTAATAGATACGACTTATTTTTGTAGGTGTACGTCGTGAATCTAAATCATGCGTGTCTTGTAAAGAGTATTATTGCTACAAATTTCAAATACGCAAAGGAGAAAAGACAATACTACTATTGTGTGGTCGGTTATTGCAGCAATTTGTGGTTGACGTGCACATCAAGTTAGAAACAACAAGACTTGAATTCTTTAGATTAGAGCAAGCACTACTTAGAAGGGAAATATTGCAAGGTATAGTTGATAGTATCATGGCTGGAGAATATAGAGGAGATAAAGTTGGCCAAAGAGTAATATTGCCGGTATCATTCATCGGAGGCCCTAGAGATATGCGCCGTAGGTATATGGATGCAATGGCTTTGGTTCAACGTTTTGGAAAACCAGATTTATTTATCACAATGACATGTAATCCCGATTGGGCGGAGATCCAGGAAAATCTATGCGAAGGACAACTTGCACAAGATAGACCAGACTTAGTGACTAGAGTTTTTAGGGAAAAATTACAAGATTTAAAGGATCAGATTTTCAAGAAAAAAATATTTGGTCCTGTTGCGGCACATGTCTTCGTGGTTGAATTCCAAAAAAGAGGCCTACCACACATACACCTTTTGATAATACTTGAACAAGGGTACAAGATAACATCAGCAGACCAATATGACAAGTTTATTTCTGCGGAACTTCCTCATGAAGAAGAATATGCACTCTTGCATGACTTAGTTGTCAAGCATATGATGCATGATCCATGTGGAAAACATCGTCCAACAAATT
>NW_017701863.1:0-1820 GCF_001879085.1 Nicotiana attenuata | reverse complement strand
ACAACAGCGTCGGAAACGGCTCCTGAAGCCGAATAGGTACCAGAAAGATCAAGCAACAACGGGTCAACAGCCGACCCTGCCATCATAAAGATGCTCTAGGACCTCACAAAATAGGATTGAATCAGGTGAAAATAAGATAAAAGCCAATGACAAAAAGGTAGAGACCTACAACTCAAGGGTCGATCAAATTGGGGGCGCACCCCCAATCCTGAAGGGTGTAGATTCAAAGAAGTTACAAAAGCCATTTCCACAAAATGCCGCTCCAAAGACCATCCCAAAGAAACTTAGAATGCCCGATCATCCGAAGTGCAACGGAACCTCGGACCCCAATGAGCACATCACTGCTTACACTTGTGCGGTGAAGGGCAACGACCTTAAGGACGACGAGATTGAATTCGTCCTGCTAAAAAAGTTTGGAGAAACACTTTCAAAACGGGCCATGATGTGGAATCACAACCTAGCCCTGAATTCGATAGAATCCTTCGCCATGCTGGTAGATTCTTTTATAAAGGCACATGCCGGTGCCATCAAGGTTGCTAGAAGGAAATCCGACGTCTTCAAAATAAAACAAAGGGAAAATGAGATGCTGCGAGAGTTTTATCTCGCTTTCAGATAGAGCGAATGGAATTACCTCCGATCTCTGACGACTGGGCAGTACAGGCCTTCACACAAGGCTTGAACGAACGAAGCTCGGTAGCTTCGAAGCAGCTAAGCAGAACTTGGTTAATATCCGCGNAAAGCAGAACTTGGTTGAATATCCCGCCGTAACTTGGTCGGATGTCCACAATCGATATCAGTCAAAGATTAGAGTCGAGGATGACCAACTAGGAGCCCCCTCGGTATATCCTAGCAGGCTTCTGGCAAAGGAACCAAGGCCAAACAAGGAAAGGTACCAACCATTTACTGAAGATTGAAGAAATGCCCCAAAGCGTAACATACCCCGAAATGACCGAAGGATAGACTGATGTCAGAATCCTCGGGGACTTGTGAGTAGAGCCTGATTCGGCAGGCACACGGGACCGAGGGAGGCACCCCGATTCTCCGAATACAACTTCAACATTGATGTTTCGGACATCGTATCCGCCATTGATAAAATCAGAGACACCAGATGGCCAAAACCTGTACAATCAGATCCGTCGCTAAGGAACCCTAACTTGGTGTGCGAATTTCACGGCTTACACGGTCATATGACCGAAGATTGCAAACAGCTCCGAGAAGAAGTAGCCCGACTAATCAGCAAAGGGAAACTCCGAGAGTTCCTCAGGGACTAAGCCAAAAATCAGTTTCGGGAAAGAGAGGCGAAAAAGAAAAATGAAAAAGATGAGCCAAAACATGTCATCCACATGATCGTTGGAGGAATCGACGTCCCGCAGGAACCCATTGTGAAAAGAACAAAGATATCAATCACCAGGGAGATTCGAACTTGAGGTTACATACCCGAAGATTCTGTCACATTCAGCGACGAGGACATCGATACCCTGTCTCAGCCTCTTAACGACGCATTGGTAATTTCTTTTCTCATAAATACATTTCAAATTAAGCATGTACTTGTAGATCCAGGTAGCTCGCCCAACATTATCAGGTCGAGGGTGGTGGAGCAGCTCAGATTGCATGAGAGCAGTACCATTAACCCTTCATCAAATGATTAAGTTTCCAACAAAGGACGGAATAAAAACCGTATACGGGGAGCAGCACAGAGCAAGAGAGATATTTGCGGTGCACGATGTGGCACCGGCATCGACGCGTCCAACATCAAAGGAACCAAAGGGTAAGCAAACAGTGAAGTAGCGACTCAACGAGCCTACTACTTCGCGGTCTCG
>NW_017701862.1:0-1821 GCF_001879085.1 Nicotiana attenuata | reverse complement strand
TTTTAACCAAGTGCTATACTGAACAGGTACTGAACTATTCAAAATCTACAGCTGATAGCCACAAATTAATAGTCCAAACAGTCCTATTAGGTACAAATTATGCAATCTGAGTTTCATTTGAATGTGGATCTAAGTAAACTTCATTGTACAATACATATCACTAATGGCTACTTAATTATGAATGCATCCTCTAGCAAACAACGGCTGAATACTTTCATTTCATGCTCAAGCTCGAAGCTACATCAATTTTGAGTTCAATTGTGTACCTGGATATAAAAATACAATGAGAATGAGGAGGACAGCAACAAAAGCGTAACAGTAGCAGTAATTGGAGCCAAAGCAGCAGCAAATTCAATTTCCACCCAGAATCACACTTAAATACAGCCCGGAAAGTTGTAAAACCAACAGCAATAGCAAATACCCTCACTAGACTCAACTGGACTCGAATTAACCCACAACCGGACCAACAGATCCCAGAAGAAGCTCCAGCAAATTGGAATTAAGCTAGAAAATCCAAATCACCTACTGAAGATCGAACTGAACCGAAATGTTCCAGGGAATAGTATTTTTTTTGAATTTTCTGCTATATTGTGGTTTCTACTGGACTTGTTTGCTTTTTTTTTTTTGATTTTTCTGTAGAAATTAAGAGCTAAGGGTTTTAGGGGGAATTGTGAGCTTCCAAAACTTGCTTCCTCCAAACTTCCTCCACAAGGCAAAAGAATGCCTCTTTTTATAAGTGAACTTAGGGTCCAATTTCAGATTTTCATTTCACCCCTTAGTCCCTTATCTCAATTCTATTTTTACCCCTTGTTTTCTTAGCTTGTTACACAAGTAAGTGCACCTATTTATCTAAAATCTACACTAGAGTCTATTCTAGAAGATTCTATACCCCTTATAATCCCCATTCTACCCCTACCTTAATTCCACAATTACCAAATCAGATTAATATACCCTTTTCCATTACCCGAACTACCCTTAAAACATCTAGGAATTACTACCCATACCCAACAGTTCCCTGGACCTAATTAAGGGTCAACTACCTCAAAATAATTAATGAATACCTATAATTCTAATCAGAAAAACACAATTAACCTAATCAAAATAAACAGAAGTTGAACTAACAAATTAACATCCAAATAACAGAAAGTTCTATGACTTAAGGCTATCATTTGAACATTTAATAACATCAGGTCAAGATGACAATTAAACTAGCAGTATCAAATCAGTCAAGGATGATGAAACAACGAAAATTAACCAAGTCAGAATTATGCGCCAATGCCACTGAAACTAACCTAATTGCTAAAAATCAGAACTAATAAGCAACACAAGAAGGCAACTGATGACTAAACACATGCAAACAACAAAATAAACAAAGAAAGGACACTGTTGAAGAAAAACTTATCTAGGGTTCCGCCGGAAAACTTTGAAATTGAAATTCGAACCATTCCGGTCACATTTGAATCGAACGTCCATGGGGGTCTGATAAGGGAAGACCAGGCGGTCCTATGGTGTTAATCTGGGCTCGATTAGGCTACTTTGAACTTTGGCCGGAAAATTTCAGTCCAATATTCGAGATGCTCGGGTCAGATTCGAGGGGCGGGACTTAGGGGGTTTGAAAGAGAAGGTGAAGGCGGTTAGGTGGTGTTAATTTGGGGTGGTTTGGGCAAGGTTGTGTTTTGGCCGGAAATTTCGATCTAATATTCGGAACGATTGGTTATGATTCGAATGGAATGGTTATGGGGGTTGGAAAGAGGAGGGAAAGATGAGTTTGTGGTGAAATTTTAGGGTCATTTGGAGCTTCGCCGGCGGCGGCGGCGATTT
>NW_017701861.1:0-1821 GCF_001879085.1 Nicotiana attenuata | reverse complement strand
AAGCTCGAAAATAAGATTATATTTGGAAGCAAATAAAGTAAGTTAATCATGTTACCTTGGAGGTTACAAATATTTAAGATCATGAATAACAAGTACCAAAAGGGTTGGAAAGCTTAGTCGCTAAACGAATTGAAGAAAATAAGTTTCGTCAAAAATCGACAAGTTTGTAATGTTATAACATATTATTTTGGGGTGAGACTAGGGTGATTAACATGATGAGGAGCTTAATTTATGAGTTATTGTAGTCGTATGATAGTCGTGTGTTATGTTTTTAAGTCAAACGAGTTATGGAACAAAAGTTAGCAAAGGTCCTCACAAGTTGCATTCATAATGTGCTGAAATTTAGGTCAAATGTAGATGCACTTTTCTCCCAATATACTTGGAATCAATGGATGATCTACATATCAAATTAAAGATCTACGAGTCTAATTTCCAACGCATTAAACTGTTTGTCAATACGACATTGGAGTAGAGAGATATTCATGTTTTCGCGAGACCGCGCAAGCAACTCCCAATGGGACCCACTTAGGCGGTGGTTGACCTACTTCAATTTATAAACGATTTGGACGCCTATTTTTCACTTATTTTCAACTCAACTTCGTCTCCAAACTTCTCCTAACCCTTCTAAACAGATTCCACAAGGGTTTGAAGTGATTACACCATATTTCAACATCAAAACTTAGTTCTAGTGAAGAGCAACACCTCTTTGAGGTTGTGTTGTCATTGAGGATTGTTGTGGGCTGTATTTTGATGAAATTCCAAGTCGTTGCTGCTTTCTAAGGTGAGTATAACAGCCTACTAATTGTGCTTAAGCTTGCTTGTATGTTGGTTAAGTTGTTAGGATGATAAACTACAAGATAGTACTTGGATTAGCTTAAGTCACTTCTATGGTGTTGTATTGCTATTGAGGGTTGTTGTGAGCTGAATATAACTTGGATTTCGACTTGAAGTTACTATAGGAGTTGTGTGTATTGTGTTCTTGCATGTGCTTAAGGTTATCTTGATGTTGATTAAGTTAAATGGATAGAGTAGACATGAACTAGTGAATAAAGCTACTAATTGAAGATAGTTGGAGTTGAGGATTGTTTCCTTTGTTATAAATATATCGTATAAGGATGGAATCATTGATGAATGACTTCATTATCATGTTAATGATAGTTTTAAATTAATGTAAGAAGTCTATAAGGGGTGATATGGGTTATACGGATTCCAATCGGAGCTTGCCGCTCGTCGTGAAGTAGTTGTAACTTGTTGTTGTTATATGGTGTCTTGTTATTGATATTTATAGGTTGCTGGACTTCCCTGGCAGTTGTTGTTGGTATATGGTATTGGAGGAGGCCCTTGTTACAAGGGAGATGCTGCCCGAATTTACGTAGACGAGCTACTAGCTTAAGTTACAGACTTAGCCTTTGTTCAACACTGATTTTGAATCTCCTTATGCTATGATAGATCGAGTTGACTTGTTTGAAGAGTTGCTTGGAAGGTATTAAGGACTCAACATGTTTAAGATATGTTAAGGCTCTTCCTTCATTCTTTTGGCATGATCTAAAGTGAAACGAACATAAACGATACGCTATTTCATAATGAATCTACTCCTAGCAACTAAGGTTGTCCATGTTATTCTTTCCTTACAAAGTTATTCCAAGAAAGTATATATGATCCTTGAGTCCTAGTGAAGTTCATATTGATGGTATGATGTCCATAATGTTAATCGATGGTGCAATGACCTTATGTCACTCCAAAAGGTTTAGAACGTGACTCCATGAGTCCAGCATGCATTATATATGTATCTACTTTACTCTACCGAGCCGCGCTATAGTC
>NW_017701860.1:0-1822 GCF_001879085.1 Nicotiana attenuata | reverse complement strand
CCGTGATACCTCCGAAGCATAGATACATGGAAAACTGGATGCACGGCTGATAAGCTGGGCGGCAACGCAAGTCTATAAGCCACCTCTCCCACTCGATCAAGAATCTCAAACGGGCCAATGTACCTAGGGCTAAGCTTTCCCTTCTTCCCAAATCTCATCACGCCCTTCATAGGCGACACTCGGAGCAATACCCGCCCACCAACCATGAAAGCTACATCTCGAACCTTACGGTCTGCATAACTCTTCTGCCTAGACTAAGCTGAACGAAGCCTCTCCTGAATGATCTTGACCTTGTCCAAGGCCTCCTGAACCAAATCCGTACCTATCAACCGAGCCTCTCCCGGCTCAAACCATCCAACCGGAGACCGACATCGCCTATCATATAAAGCCTCATAAGGAGCCATCTGGATGCTCGACTGGTAGCTGTTGTTGTAAGCAAACTTCGCCAAAGGCAAGGACTGATCCCACGAACCTCCAAAATCAATAACACAGGCTCGGAGCATATCCTCCAAAATCTGAATAGTCCGCTCGGACTGACCGTCCGTCTGGGGATGAAATGCTGTGACAAGTCTACCCTTGTGCCCAACTCTCGTTGAACTGCTCTCCAAAAGTGTGAGGTAAACTACGTACCCCGATCCGAAATGATAGACACGGACACGCTATGAAGGCGAACAATCTCCCGAATATAGATCTCAGCTAACCTCTCAGAAGAATAGGAGACTGCCACAAGAATGAAATGCGCTGACTTGGTCAGCCTATCAACAATAACCCATATCGCATCAAACTTCTTCCGGGTCAACGGAAGTCCAGTAACAAAGTCCATAGTAATCCGCTCCCATTTCCACTCGGGAAGCTCAATCCTCTGATGTAAACCACCAGGCCTCTGATGCTCGTACTTAACCTGCTGAAAATTCAAACAACGACCCACATATGCTACGATATCCTTCTTCATCCTACGCCACCAATAATGCTGCCACAAGTCATGGTATATCTTCGCGGCGCCCGGGTGAATAGAGTACCTGGAGCTATGGGCCTCCGCTAAGATCAACTCTCGAAGCCCATCCACATTGGGCACACAAACTCGCCCCTGCATTCTCAAAACTCCATCCGCATCTAAGGTAACCTGCTTGGCACCTCCTCGCTGCACCGTGTCTCTCAGGACACACAAATGGGGATCATCAAACTGCCGATCACGGATACGCTCCAATAATGAAGAACGAGCAACCGTGCAAGCTAACACTCTGCTGGGCTCAGAAATATCCAACCTCACAAATCGATTGGCCAAGGCCTGAATATCCAAAGCAAGCGGCCTCTGGCTGGCCGGAACATAAGCAAGACTACCCATGCTGGCGGACTTCCTACTCAAAGCATCGGCCACCACATTGGCCTTCCCCAGGTGATATAAGATAGTGATATCATAATCCTTCAACAACTCCAACCACCTCCTCTGCCTCAAATTCAACTCTTTCTGCTTGAACAAATATTGAAGACTCTTGTGGTCAGTGAACACCTCACATGCCACGCCATACAAAATAATGCCTCAAAATCTTCAAGGCATGGACAATAGCTGCCAACTCTAAATCATGCACTGGATAGTTTTTCTCATGAATCTTCAACTGCCTCGAAGCATAGGCTATAACCTTGCCATCCTGCATCAATACTGCACCAAGTCTAATACGGGAAGCATCACAATAGACGGTATAAGGCCCAGATCTTGTGGGCAAGACCAACACCGATGCCGTAGTCAGGGCTGTCTTGAGCTTCTGAAAGCGTCGCCTCACACTCCTCCGACCATCTAGACTGGGCACCTTCTGGGTCAACC
>NW_017701859.1:0-1822 GCF_001879085.1 Nicotiana attenuata | reverse complement strand
AGATCTAAAGAGATCAGAAAAACCTCAAAGCTAGGGTTTTCAGAGGAACCCAAACGGTGAGAAAGGCTTGGATCTAAGCAGGAGGAGTTGAGGCCAGGCTCGAACAGACACGGCTTGCCGAAGCAAGGCCGGAGATGGCCGTGGAACTTGAATCGACAGAGGTCTAGACCCGACTCTTCGTGGTCAAGTCATGAAAATTCAGTAACCAAACGTGAGGGGCCATAGGTGGCTTGGTGGGTGGTGAAACCACCATGGATTCAGGTCAGAAGGTGGCCGGAGAAGATGAAGAGAACTCATCGGAGAGGAGGGGAAGGGGGAAGGTTCTAGAGAGAACCAGAGGTTAGAGAGATAGAGACGAGTGAGGCAAATGAGGGGTTTGGGGGGGTCGTTTGGCTTAAAATGGTAAGAACGGATCCAGGATTAAATATGGGCTTGGGTCGGGTAGGGGTAATTGGGGCCTGGGTCGGGTTTTAATTGAAATTGGGCTGGAAATTGGGGTCCAATTTGGGGTCAGATTTTAGGCTAAAATTGAAACGAATTGGGCTATTATTTAAGTAGCCAATTTTCCCTTTTAAAATTATAAAAAATAGTAAATTGCTTTCTAGAAATAAATTGAAAGCACCAAAATGATCTATAATACATAATTATCCATTTAAAAATATTAAATCTCATTTTATGAATATGAGACGAATTTAAACCTAAAAATGGCTAATATTGCAATTATGCAATTCTATCCTTAAAAATACCAAATAAATTTGTAAAAAATATGTAAAAATACCTTAGCCATATTTTAATATAAATATAAAATTCCAATAAATGAATTACCAAAATAATAATTTTAGAAATAATCATTGGATTTTTATGGATGAAAAAGGGAAATAAATCGGTTTAAAAACCTTAAAAATTATGGGAAAAATAGTAAGATGCTTGGACATACTTGTATATGCATATATATGCTATTTTTAAAGATATTTTGCATATAAAAATATACAGGGAAAAATTGGGTATCAACACTAAGTAGGTTCCATCTTCCCTAAGCACTTCTTTTGATTCATTTGGCATCCATTCACTTGACTCTTTGAGTCATTTCACTTCTTTCTAAGGGATTAGAGAGATACATTGTCACTCTTTCTTATGCATTTCAAACCCTTTCTCCTTTTTCAACTTTCCACACCTTTCATTCTTTGCTTTTCTTTGAATCCCTTTTTATTCTTTTTCATATTGAACTTTCTTTTTGTCTTTTTACTTTTCTTTCTTTTTCATTGCCTTTCCTTTTCTTCATTTTTGTGCCTTTTTACCACTTTGTTGCAATCCTCATCTCTCCCCCCAAACTTATACTTTTGCCATGTGCTAAAGGAAAGATCGGGTGTCAAGAGAGGGTATCTTTTAGAACGGGTATGGGCTTGTATCATGGTTCTTGAAAGAAAAAGGTCTAAGGCTCAAAAGGGTTGACTAGGGATCTTATCATTGGTAAGCTATGGAATTGTTCAAACTATCATTTGGATCAAGGAGATCCTATAATCATGTCTCAAGTCAAAATTCACTTATGATTTCGCCGCAACAAACATTCAGGGCAAGTTCTAGACCAATGGCTCGGGACTTGGACTTGCAATTCAATTACTCACCACACAAGCTAAGGGATTGCTAAAGACCTAGAGTCGGGGGCCCACAACGACCTTAGATAAGATTTAAGCTCACAATGGTCCCAAAAAACCACTTGATGATTACCGGTCAACACAAGAGTCTCAAGGTCACGACTTTCACCATCCTAAACACAACAACTTTAGTTTTTTTGACCTATAAGATTCAAAGGCAAAATGTC
>NW_017701858.1:0-1823 GCF_001879085.1 Nicotiana attenuata | reverse complement strand
TTCTCAACGGCCATCTTCATGGGCAGGCACGGGATAACGCAGGGCTTGGCCCTATTGGTACCCATCATCAGTAGCATGTCTGCAAATGGTACAGGCATGGTGTTGGTTTGCCTTAGGAATTCCAGCCCAACAATCAACTCGAAGTCATCTATGATCACCACTCGCAGGTTGAATTTTCCTTCGTAAGGCCCAAGCTTCACCGGTACTTCTTTAGCTATTCCACCCACTGGCTGGGGAGGCGAGTTGATAGCCTTGACGCTACCTTTACCTTTCCCTACAACTAGCCCAAGGCGCTCCACCTGAGTCGAGGCTAAGTAGTTGTGGGTAGCACCCGTGTCTATCATAGCCCGAATGGGCTTGCCATTCACCTTCATCTCGACAAACATTAAGGTCCTCTCTTGTTTAAGAGGAGTCTCCTCATTCGCCTTCTTTTTCCCTTTCCTGGAGACGGGACATGAGTCCTTCTTCTTACGAATACCAGCACTGGTCTCCGCTAGTGCCTCAGAAATGGAGCCCACAATTGCATTGAAGGCACCTACTGGTTCAGTCTGTTCCGCATCGTCTGAGTCGTCATCAGTCCCATCATCCATAGCCTGATGGGCATTCATCTGTGCATGTGGGCACTCATTGTTCCAATGTGGACCGCCGCAATGACGGCATCCTGAAGGGGGCTTTCTCGCCCGGTCATTGTTGTTTGGCGTAGCACTGTTGCTGCCGGAGGAAGGAGCTCTAGCTTTGTTTGAGTTCCGATCTCCCCCATTTTTACTAGGACCACCACTGCTGGGCTGGCCCCCTTTGAACCCTGCTCGGGCAGGCGGCTGAGGCCTGTCCCTTCGAGCTTCCATTTGATAGTCCCCAAGGCATTCAGCTGCTTGGATGGCCTTGGGAAGGGAATCTACCCTTTGTCTCTGTAGCTCCACGCGGGCATAAGGTTTCAACCCTTCCATGAAGGTGAAGAGTTTGTCCTTATCCCCCATGTCGCGTATGCTGAGCATGAGTGCGGAGAATTCTCGCACGTAGTCCCGCACTGATTTTGTTTGGCGGAGCTCCCGTAGTTTTCTCCTTGCATTATATTCCACATTCTCGGGGAAGAACTGCAGGCGTATGGCTGCCTTCAGTTCGGCCCATGTCTCGAGAGCATCTTCACCGGCCTTGATGGCTTCGTACTTCACACGCCACCAGAGTTTAGCATCACCCTGAAGATACATGGCAGCAGTTGCTACCTTCTTAGCTTCCTCCAGATCCCCAATAGCATCGAAATACTGTTCGACGTCAAAGATGAAGTTTTCCACTTCCTTGGCATTCCTAGCTCCAATGTATGGCTTTGGCTCAGGAATTTTCAGCTTCTTTGTCACGGGAGCGGAGTTCACAGCACCTCCGATTTGGTTTCCACCTCCTCGGAGTAGGCCCTGTAAAGCCGAGTTGACAACATTGAGTTGGTCTGTCAATTTGTCAATGGTTTGTTGCATGGCAGTCACCTTTTCTGCCTCTTGTGCCCTGTGGGCTAAATCCTCGGTGCGCTCCTGCTGGAGCCCCTCGAATTTGTCAAAGATTTCGGCTGCCTCTGTGGCTGCCGTCTGCCGATCTCCCTCGGAGTCGCGACTGATGTTTTCAACGTCAACTTCGACCCGAAGCACTCTGCGGTCCAGGTCGTCCAACCTTTGCAGTAGGCTGGTTCTTAGTTCAGGCACCGTATCCATGATAGGTCGCCATACCTCAACCGTCCCTTCGAGGGCCGCAATGCGGTCCCCATGATTCACCATGGTCAGAAATGGTGGTATGTCAATACGTTCCCTCGTCCGATGTCGAGCCTAAGCTCTGAT
>NW_017701857.1:0-1823 GCF_001879085.1 Nicotiana attenuata | reverse complement strand
CACTGGAGAAACTGGGCACCAAGGTGCAATGACCGCAGAAAATGAAATCAGATCCTACCGCAAGGAGGTCGAACGTCCTGTGCGAGTTTCATCAAGAAAGGGGACACAAAACCGAAGACTGCATAGGTCTACGACAAGAGGTAGTCAGGATGCTAAACCAAGGATACCTGAGGGAGCTGCTTAGCGACAAGGGAAAGACCAACTTCGCACGAGGGCGGGAACAACCTCAGGGGCCGCCAAAGCCACCTTCGCCAGCACGCACCATAAACATGATCGTCGGAGGCGGCGATGACTCAACAATCAACCACGTAAAGTTCACAACCACGCACAAATTGAAACGAACAATTGCCCACGAACGGTATGACGACTTCGAAGAAAGTATCTCCTTCGATAAGTCCGATGCCGACGGTTTGTCTTTTCCTCATTATGATGCTTTGGTCATAACTTTACGTATTGCCGATACTAACGTTAAGAGAATCATGGTTGACGACGGAAGCGGCGCCTGTATTATCCATCCAAGAGTCCTCGTGCAAATGAGGCTCGAAGATAAGATAATATCGCGTTGCATAACACTAACAGGTTTTAACAATGCAGTAGAACGGACCTCCGAGGAGATATCGTTGCCAGTTTTAGCGGGGGGAGTCACGCTGGAAACCACTTTCCACGTCATGGACCAGGAGACGGCCTACAACGCCATCATAGGACGCCCTTGGATACATGCCATGAGAGCAGTCCCTTCAAGCTTCTACCAAGTGATCAAGTTTCCTACCCCATGGGGGGTATCTAGCATTCGGGGCGAGCCGCGCACCGCACAAGAATGCTATCGAATCGCTCAAGACTGTACCCACACTAAACAGTTGAAAGGAGCAAGTGCGGAGGCATAGCAATCAGCCATGTCGGGGACTAAGGTCGACCCGACGATGGAAGCCATCAAAGATCCTGACGTCGTAGAAGCCTGCAAAGCGACGGTCGAAGATCTCGACCCAGTCCAATTGGACAGCACCGACCATACAAAGATAAGCCTACATTGGGCACATCCTCTGCGATCCAAGTAAGTACTATGAATTTCTAACTAACCACGCAGACTTATTTGCCTTTTCTCATTCAGATATGCCGGGAATCCCGAGAGAGATCGCCGCTCATAAGCTAAACGTCGACCCACTATATCCGCCCGTGCGGCAAATTAGAAGAAAGTTCAACGCCGCAATCAATGAGGCGGTCAGTGAAGAAGTAGACAAGCTACTAGCCAACGGGTCTATCAGGGAATCAATGTACCCCCAAATGGGTCGCCAATGTTTTCATGGTCAAAAAGAAAAACGGGAAATGGAGAATGTATGTGGATTTCACCGACCTTAACAAGGCATGCCCGAAAGATTCGTTCCCATTACCCCACATCGATCAGTTGATCGACGCCACGACAGGACATGATCTGCTAAGCTTCTTAGATGCCTACTCTGGCTACAACCAGATCCTGATGGCCGAGGAGGACCAAGAAAAGACAACTTTTATCACCCACCAAGGGACGTATTGCTACAAGGTGATGCCCTTCGGACTCAAAAATGCAGGGGCAACATATCAGAGACTGGTCACCAAAATGTTCAAGGAACAGTTGGGTAAGACCATAGAGGTCTATATCAACGATATGCTAGTGAAGTCAGCAAAGAAGGAAGACCACATCGACCATCTGAAAGAAGCCTTCGAGATACTAAGACGATACGGGATGAAGTTGAACCCGAAAAAATGCGCCTTCGGCGTGGCCTCGGGGAAGTTTTTGGGTTTTCTCGTATCACAATGAGGTATCGAGGTCAACCCGGACCAAATCA
>NW_017701856.1:0-1823 GCF_001879085.1 Nicotiana attenuata | reverse complement strand
GGTTGAACCGGGACTCAGGCTATGCGCCTTCGCCATTATATCAAGGCTATGCGCCTTCGTCAAAGAGTTCAACTACGGTTGAACCAAGACAGGCTAAGCGCCTTCACCAAAAAGTTCAACTAAGGTTGAACCGGGACTCAGGCCATGAGCCTTCGCCGTCAAAATCGACCAAGTTCAACTACGGTTGAACCAAGACAGGCTATGCGCCTTCACCAGAAAGTTCAACTAAGGTTGAACCGGGACTCAGGCCATGAGCCTTCGCCGTCAAAATCGACTAAGTTCAACAACAGTTGAACCGGGACTCAGGCCATGAGCCTTCGCCGTCAAATCGACTAAGTTCAACAACAGTTGAACCGGGACTCAGGCTATGCGCCTTCATCATTATATCAAGGCTATACGCCTTCGCCAAAAGATCAACTACGGTTGAACCAAGACGGGCTACGCGCCTTCACCAACAAGTTCAACCACGGTTGAACCAAGACAGGCTATGAGCCTTCGCCACCAAATTTAACAAAGTCCAACAACAGTCGAACTGGGACTCCGGCTGCGTGCCTTCGCCAATAAGTCCAGCCACGGTCGAACCTAGACTCAGGCTATGCGCCTTCGCTATTGAATCCAACGAGCTCGACCTCGCTCGAACTACAAGGATGGACGCCTTCGTCCTCAACTTTAGCAAGTTCAACCACAGTTGAACCGAGACTCAGGCCAAACGCCTTCATCTGTGAAAGCAAAGCCCGACCTCCAACAAATCAAAGCGCAGGATAGGCACCCTCGCCATTCAAGTAAGTTCCCCCAACTCGAATTAAGATTCGGGCCACGTAAAGTTCGGCCCCGGTCAAACTACGAGGCCACATTTTTTACTATCACGACCGGTAGTTCGACCGCGCCCGAACTGGGACTAAGGCTAAGCGCCGCTATCGCCAAATAACGGCTAAGACTCGCCCACACCGAGTTGAAAAAGCAAGGCCATCAATTATATTATGTCTAAGGCCATCGCCACCAATGGTCGACCTAGATTCGACTACGGTGAGTAAACGACTCGACGACAGTCGAAGTCGCCTACATGGCCAAGGCCATCAACTATATCATGGCTAAGGCCATCGCCGCCAACGGTCGACCTAGATTCGACTGCGGTGGGTAAACAGTTTGACGACAGTCGAAGTTGCCTTTATGGCTAAGGCCGCCGATTCCATCACGACTAAAGCCGTCGATCTAAATTCGACTAGGGCCGCCAACGCCGACGGTCAACAAAATAAGCACAAGGCAGGCAATGGAAAAGAAAATTTATATATTTACAAAGTCAATGACGGGTCATCCCCGCTTACACCCGGCCAAAGCCGATCAATACAAGAAATAAAAAAATAATAATAATACAAGAAACGCCTAAAACGCCAAGCGGCGAACAAGACAAGAAAAAATGCACAGACATCTTTCTACTCGGTGCCGTCTGCGCCATCGTCTGCACCAGCGTCAGCCTCTGGCGTCGCCGCGTCAAAACCACAGTCGGCACGTGCCTCACGAGCCTTCTGACGCGCCCCCTCGAAAGCAGCTTCGGTCACGACGCCAGCCTCCCACAAACTCTTATATACATCACGTTGGGCCTCGGCAAAGACCCAAAGTTCTCGAGCCTGGCTGGAAGAAGCGGCCTGATCCCGTAGCCGCTGATTCTCTTCTTCTAAGGCTGTGATCCGGTCCGCCATGACCTGGGCGTCCTGCTCAAAGACACCAATCCGCTCCTCGAGACTCGCTTCTCTAAAGGCCGCAGCATCCCTTTCCAATGCCCGTTGGGATTCGTGCACGCGGATACGCCTCCTCCAACGCCC
>NW_017701855.1:0-1824 GCF_001879085.1 Nicotiana attenuata | reverse complement strand
CATCGATCAGAAGTTCTTGAAAGGTAAAAAGGCGAAATGAACCTTGAATTGAATTACAACTTTTGGAACCGTTTTACAGGAAAACCATGAAATAAAACAAACTTCTGCCCCAGTTTTGGAGTATTGGGAATATGGATTTTTTGTTCTGATGGGACCGAACCCAGGGTAAGGCTGCCTACGTATCCTTTCGGAATCAGGTCGGACGTAGTTCAATGACTCAGAGATTTGTTGTTTTGGCTTTTTTACAAGTACACATATTCTAAAAAGTGAGAAACAAGGAAGACAAATACTGCCCAAAAAGGATTAACAAAAAGGGTGACACCTATTTGGAATAGCTAGCAAATGATAGCCTTCGTCACTTCGATTTGAGAAAATAAATGCGTGAAAATTCTACAGTGGGTATATATCAGACATAATATCTTTTGACATCTGCATTAATAGTCATGTCTGGTACCCGTCCTTCTTCATCTACCAAGTGCAAGGCCCCTTTTGGTAACACTTTCTTGATGATGTAAGGTCCTTGCCAGTTCGGGGCGAACTTTCCTTTAGCTTCTACCTGGTGCGGAAGGATGCGTTTCAAAACCAGCTGGCCTACCTCAAATCGCCTTGGGCGCACTTTCTTATTGTAAGCGCGTGCCATTCTTTGCTGATATAACTGGCCCAAACACACTGCTGCTAGCCGTTTTTCATCGATCAACATCAGTTGTTCTAATCGGGTCTTGACCCACTCAGTGTCTTCAATCTCTGATTCCACAATAATTCGGAGAGAGGGAATTTCGACTTCAGCGGGTATTACAGCTTCAGTTCCATATACAAGCAGATACGGAGTTGCACCAACAGATGTGCGAACAGTCGTGCGATATCCCAAAAGAGCAAAAGGCAGCTTTTCATGCCATTGCCTGGAACCTTGGATCATTTTCCTAAGAATCTTCTTGATGTTCTTGTTTGCCGCTTCAACAGCTCAATTGGCTTTTGGCCGGTAAGGGGTAGAATGACGATGCATGATTTTAAATTGTTCGCATACCTCCTTCATCAAATGACTATTTAGATTGGCTGCATTGTCAGTGATAATGGTCTTTGGGATACCAAAGCGACAGATGATGTTGGAATGAACAAAGTCTACCACTGCTTTCTTGGTGACTGCTTTAAATGTGACGGCCTCCACCCACTCGGTGAAGTAATCAATTGCAACCAAAATGAATCTATGCCCATTTGAAGCCTTTGGCTCGATTGGACCAATAACATCCATTCCCCAAGCAACAAAAGGCCAAGGAGAGGACATGGGATGCAACTCTGAAGGAGGCGAGTGAATCAAATCACCATGAATCTGGCATTGGTGACACTTGCGAACAAAACTGAAGCAATCTCGCTCTATAGTAAGCCAATAATACCCCGCCCGCAGAATCTTCTTCGCCAAAACATATCCATTCATGTGAGGTCCGCACACCCCCGAATGCACTTCACCCATGATCTGCTCTGCTTCTGTAGCATCTATACATCTCAACAAGTTTAAATCTGGGGTCCTTTTGTACAGAATTTCCCCATTCAGGAAGAAACCACTGGCGAGCTGCCTTAAAGTTCTTTTTTGATCTCCTTTGGCATGCTCTGGATATTCTCTCGTTTTCAGGAATCGTTTTATGTCATGATACCATGGTTCACCATCTGGTTTTGTCTCAATTGTATTGCAGTAACCATGTTGATTTTGAACTTGGATTTCTAGTGGATCAATATGAGCGTTGCCTGGATAAGGAATCATCGAGGCTAAAGTAGCCAAGGCATCGGCTAGTTCGTTGTGAAACCTAGGAATGTACCTGAACTCGATGG
>NW_017701854.1:0-1824 GCF_001879085.1 Nicotiana attenuata | reverse complement strand
CAATCTTCAGAGAAATTATATAATACATCTAAATACATAAATTATATTAATAAAAAAATAATATATATGAATACATTCAGGGCGTATAGCGGGACAGTGAATACAATAAAATACATAAAATACACTGGGATGCATTGAAATACAATGAAAAAAAAAGACAGTGAATACAATAAAATACATGGAATACAGCGAGATACATTGAATTACAATGAAAAAAAGATAATGAGTACAATGAAATACAGCGCGATACGTTGTAAATATATTGAAATATATTAACAGAAATCTTCTTCTTCATCACGATTAATTGAATACCAGGGCTTCTAATTTGATTGAAAAGTTACGGATGACGCCGTTAACACAGGGAAAGGTTTCAATGGATGGAAGCTGGATAATTTTCCCAGAAAGTGGGTGATAGAGGAAGAGATCACAATCTTTAGGCTATATGCAAGCAATCCATACCTTGGATAATGATCCCACACAAACGGAATCGACATCAGGGATCGTCATTCGGTGCTCATCAACCTGTACCCGTATGAGTATGACATCCCCTTCGGCCAATCTGTAGAATTTCAAAAGGGTGCTTTCCTCCTCAAACTCCGGCGGTAGCATCAACCGCGGAGCCACACATCTGCTGCTCACCATATGACTACGGCAACTTCCATCAAACGATTCTCTAATTCCAGGAACACAACTTGGTCTTACCACCAAGGAAGAGCTAGGGTTTCTCGTTGGATTGAGATTGAGCATCGTATTTTCAGGGAACGGGGGAAGAGAATAACATGTATCAAAATATAGAGAGAAAGAAAATAGTGTAACTGAATAGCGTATTTAGTGGCTTAGGTTAGGAGGTAACCAAAATTAGATATTTTGCTATAAACATTAAAAGGTATTTATAGAATATAATTTTTAGGTATTTATTTAAAATAAATAAGGTGTTAACCTTTGCTATAGGAGGTAAAAATTCCTTGAATAAATAAACCAATATGATAAAATAATAAGAACAGTTCAAACTTCAAACCACAAAGTTCATGTAGCACGCCAAAACTCTAGAACTAATAAAATATGAAACTAAAAGAATAGAAGAGAAGAAAAACTAGTTAGAAGCCTACTCCCAGCGTGGTGTGTTCCTCCACGTTAATTGTCCTTCAAAGTATGTTAAATATCCTCCAAATTAGGTTTAGGACTCCTTATATATAAATTAGGACCGTATAGGACCGAAATAACCTTGTTCCAATCAAAATAGAAAAATTACTGTACTAAAACTTAAGGTAACAATAGATAAATATATGCATTTTTGGTCGAACATCAACAACCTTTCACACACCCAAACTTATAAAAAAAATAAAAAAAAAGTGAAACAATTACCTTCCTAAAATGACACGTGGCTGCGCGACACTTGTTTGGATTAAAAGGAAAGAAAGAAACTCCATCTCCGGCAATGCTTCCACCTGCTGATGGCTGCGCCACCGCCAAGTTTTCCAATTCCGATTACATTCTTTCTCTGTTAGCGCCTATTAACAAAGATCTGGTACAAATTCTGCCTTTAAATTCATTAGAGCAAAATATTAGCTCTTGCTAGTACTGCAATGCAAGTATGGCCAAATCTGTAAGTTTGTGCACATGTTGAATAAAAATTTCTCCTAGCAGTCGACGCAGGTTCATTTTTCCTTCTTCTTTTTTTTTTACCTGAAAAAGCAGCTTGTAGCTAGATAATTTAAAAGATCATAAGGAGTTAAATAAAAACTGTTATTAAATTTGCTATCTCTTAATTATTGCTACAGTTAGCTAGTAGTTCTAAAGATTTAGCACGCCAGTTAACTTTAG
>NW_017701853.1:0-1824 GCF_001879085.1 Nicotiana attenuata | reverse complement strand
GACAGTTGGGGTTGGGTGAACCACGCCCAACGACAGTTATCTTACAGTTAGCTGATCGCTCCCTTGCTCATCCTGAGGGAGTGATTGAAGATGTACTAGTTCAAGTGGGCTCTTTCATATTCCCTGCTGATTTTATTATCTTGGATTACGAGCCTGATCAGGAAGTCCCATTTATTTTGGGGCGTCCATTCTTAGCCACGGGTCGAGCTATTATTGATGTCTGCGAAGGAAAGATGACGATGAGAGTAGGTGACCGAGTGGAGGTATTCAATGTTTATAGAGCACTGAAGTTACCAGCCCATTATGAAAAGTTATCCATGATCTCGGTGGTGGAGAGTGATGCTACATCGTTAGTACCCTATATGAGCCCTGCAGATCCTGTTGAACGAGTATTGATTGGGGATGTAGAAAATAGTGAAGATGAAAGAATAGGAGAAATCGAGCAAGTGCTAGATATGTCCTGTAGTTATGTACATGGGTTCAGAAAATTTGAAGAGTTGGACAGGCCTGTTACTCTGACTCTCCCCAGGCCATCTATTGAAGAAGCTCCAAAGCTAGAGCTCAAGCCACTTCCAGCGCATCTGCGCTATGCTTATTTGGGAAACTCTGAGACACTGCCCGTAATTATTTCATCCAGCTTGACCAGCACTCAAGAAGAAAAATTGCTCAGAGTCCTCCGTGAGCATAAAAGGGCCATTGGGTGGACTATAGCTGACATCAAGGGTATTAGTCCCTCGTTTTGCATGCATAAAATCTTTTCTAGAGGATGGACACCGCCCTAGTGTAGAGCAGCAAAGGAGATTGAATCCTATCATGAAGGAGGTTGTGAAAAAGGAAGTAATCAAGTTGCTAGATGCAGGTATCATTTTTCCCATTTCTGATAGCAACTGGGTAAGCCCGGTTCAATGTGTGCCCAAAAAGCGAGGAATGACTATAGTTGAGAACGAGAAGAATGAGCTAATCCCCACTCGCACTGTCATGCGATGGAGAGTCTGCATTGATTATAGAAGGCTCAATAAGGCAACTCGCAAGGATCACTTCCCACTCCCATTCATCGATCAAATGCTAGACAGGTTAGCCGGGCATGAATATTACTGCTTCCTCGATGGTTATTTAGGATACAATCAGATTGTCATATGCCCAGAGGATCAGGAGAAGACTACTTTTACTTGTCCTTACGGCACTTTTGCCTTCAAGCGAATGCCGTTTGGTCTTTGTAATGCACCAGCCACTTTCCAGAGGTGTATGATGGCTATTTTCACCGACATGGTGGAAAAATTCGTGGAAATGTTTATGGATGACTTTTCAGTTTTTGGGTCGTCTTATGATGATTGCTTGAGGAATTTAAGCAAGGTGCTAGCCCGTTGTGAAGAAACGAATCTGGTACTAAATTGGGAAAAGTGCCATTTTATGGTGCAAGAAGGCATCGTTCTGGGTCACAGAGTATCTAGGAGCGGTATTGAAGTTGATAAAGCAAAGGTGGAGGCGGTTGAAAAATTACCTCCACCTATTTCAGTTAAGGGTGTCCGGAGTTTCTTGGGACACGCGGGTTTCTATAGGCGCTTTATTAAAGATTTTTCAAAAATTGCTACTCCTTTGTGCAGGTTGCTTGAAAAGGATGTGACCTTCAACTTTGTTGATGCTTGCCTCAACGCATTTGAAGAACTTAAAAAGAAGTTGGTGACTGCTCCCATTATTGTGGCACCGGATTGGTCTTTACCTTTTGAACTTATGTGTGATGCGAGTGATCATGCTATCGGGGCAGTGTTAGGCCAGAGGAAGGACAAGGTGTTTCATTCCATCTACTATGCAAGTAAGACTCTT
>NW_017701852.1:0-1824 GCF_001879085.1 Nicotiana attenuata | reverse complement strand
ATAAGAGTGACTACAACTCCCTAAGCACTTTAATACATATACTTTAACATTCAAACCCCATACTTGTCAACCAAAACTCCACCTTCACATCAATGTATATTACCCCATTCTTCTTTAAGCACACTTACATTAAGAGCCACCACTTATCAAGGAATTTTTTTTCCACAAGAATCCAACTATTCTTTTTTCCAATTCAAGTAGCTCTTACTTTTTCAAAACAGTAGCACCTTTCTCCTTATTTCATTAGTTCCACTCAAAAGCCAAACCAACCACCCCAAACTTTAACTTTTACATAGTTCATAATAATTCACGTGCTCATGAGAGGTTACAATGGTTCAAATAGATGGTTAATTCGAACAAATGGGTAAGGCTTGTAATGTGGTTGCCAAAGAAACAGGATTACAGGCTCAAAGGGGTTAACTACGATACGTAATAATTAGGCGGGTAAAATATACATATCTGGCTCAACAAGAAAATGCCTATATCACTTCCAAGACTGAAAACACTACTATTTCGCTTTGCAAACAAACGGGGCAAGTTCTAGGCATCAAATGCACTGCACATAATATCACAAAACCTTACACACACATGGCACATAACTCACTCAGGATTGGATTCATCAAGACACCCTAGTCAGAGCAGTTAAGCAAATTTAAGATCATACAATTTAAGGTACTTATACAAGAGTCAAAAACTGAGCCTAAGCGTCACAGCCAAAGTACTCACTATTCTCAAGGCATAACAAAGTCAAGAGATATTGCTTCATTTCAAAACAAAACACAATGGCTCCTATTCCTAAAAAAAACTAACTACACCCGGTTCAAATAAAACCCTTGGAAAAGAACCGTGGTTTAAAGAAAAACCAAGGGGTAATTGCTACACTACCTAACAAAGTAAAAAATCTTTTTGGTATTTTCTTTAGACTTACTTCCCTCAAGAAAACTGTCTAGAAGATCCGTCATCAGGAAAAGTCCAATCTTTTAAAAAAAAAAAAACACAGCTAAAGTAGCATGAAAAATCACCCAGACAATCTCCTCACCCCACGCTTAAAATTGTGCATTGTCCCCAATGCACACCCATACATACAAGAGGGTAAAAGAACTCCCTGGTAGGCCAAAGGCCGAAGCACTAGCAGTTCATGGGGTACTCAGACTTCTCCCAAGCTTGGTCCTTCGTGTGGGTACCTCACACTTAGTTCCAACCATTTGGTTTGCTGATGCATCCTTCCAATACCTTTGCTTTCCATGCTCCTAGAAAATAAAAAAAAATTGACACTACAAAAATAATATAATAAAAAAAATAAAAATAAAAAATAAATAAAAGAAAGCAATAAAGCTGGGTTGCCTCCCAACAAGCGCTTGATTTAACGTCGCGGCACGACGTGAATCACTTTCTGCCTCCACTTTGAACTTATGAATCGGACCCCAAGTTTTGATTCTGCTCTATGATCATGCTCCTGGGGTGGTGGAACGAATCTGGCTGGCCCAATAAAATAATGTAGTATTCTGCACTTCTTGGCCTTTAGATGAGGTCTGTAATCCCGATTTTCTGGCAAGAAGAATTCCAGAATGTAAGCACTTTGTTCCTCATTCCTTGACTCCTCAAATGGCTCGGACGACTCTATTTCCATATCATCATCTAAACACAATATGGAAAAATGCTTGGAGTGAGGACCCATGCGCTCAACTACATGAACATTGGGACTGTCTACATTCTCAACACTAATGACAATAGAGTCAACAAAATATGTATCCTCAATATCCTTGGTTGACTCTAGTATCTGTAAATTCTGTGAAAATTTTCAAAAATGTGGCTTTAAAAATG
>NW_017701851.1:0-1824 GCF_001879085.1 Nicotiana attenuata | reverse complement strand
TTATAACTGTGACTTAGTTATCTCTATCAATCATGAACTCTCCAGCTATCATAAATCTTTCTCAAGCAATTATGATAATTTACTAGACGCACTCTCTCAAGCTACGCTAGCTAGATTCTCATTACAGTTCACTTAGATTGCACCCGAGGTATCGTTATCTCTAAACCAACCTCTAAACCCTCGGTTATGACTCTCGTCTATACTCCGGGAGTGATGTTGTTCAAACAGCTACCTAAATATGCACTCTCTCTCAAGCAGATACATACTAAATAGGGACGGATAATTGAGGGCCCTTTCAATTAACCACAATCAAAACATAGATGAACAAATAGAGATTAAAAACCAATTCAAAACTATATTAATATAACAACCAAGTCATCCACAACGGGTTTCACCAAAACCTTAGATTAAAGTATTTAGCTACTCATGACAACGATAAAATCTACAAAAGAATCCATAGTCATTGATAGAAGAATAAAGTATGGAGAATAAAAATTATTTTTCCAAGTTGCCTCCTTGCCTCTCTTGCTTCTTCTCCAAAAACTCGAACTCCTCCTCTATTGGACTTGTTAAACCTTTTATAGTTGGTGTAGATTTTCCTGGACTTCCGGAATTGCCCTTTTAAAATTACTGTTCCCGCATCTGGACTAGCGCGGGCGTGCTAAGGCCACGCTAAGCCTGCGCTAGTGGGGTTTCCTACTGTTTTGGGCTGCTGGACTAGCGCGGGCGCGCTAAAGCCGCGCTAATGCCCGCGCTAGTGGGGTTTTCCACTGCCAAATGCGCTTTGCTTCAATTTTCGTCCATTCACTCTAATTTTTGCCCGGATCACCATCATAAGCCCTCATTTGATTATTGCACTCCTGTGAAACACCAAAGTCACCGTTAGAGCCAATTTTTTGCATTATTTACATACTTTCAATAGTAAAGCATCCTTAACTTAGAGCCCGAACGTAGGCCAAACTATACAATTTAGCCTATTATCAGAAGTCTTAAATAAAATATAAAACCAAAATATCCTGAAGACCAACACATGCCTCTAACCAGAACCTGGTGTCACACATCCACGGACTGTCTAGGATTACTACAAATAAGTGTTTGAAAGAAAAGAACATAGTCTGTCTCGAGTACAAATGACAACAGAACATAAAACTGATAGAAGAGAGGCCGGGCCTGCGAACGCCAGCAGGGCTACCTCGGAGTCTCGGACTGAAGGATAGCTCCCAATCTACTGCTGATAACCAAATGCTACTCCGGTGCCTGGATCTGTGCAAAAGAGCACAAAGTGTTGTATCAGCACAACCGACCCCATGTGCTGGTAAGTGCCTAGCCTAACCTCGGCGAAGTAGTGACGAGGCTAGACCAGACTACCACATAAACCTGTGCAGTTATATACATATATACAACGGAACAGAGATACAGAGATAACCAACCGATATGGGAGGGGGAGCATGCTGTGGGGGAAGTTAACAACTCCGAATAAAACATCAAGTAAGGAAAGGAACAACATAACTACAATGTCAACAAGAAGCAGAAATCAAATAAGTGCACGGCATCACCCTTCGTGCTTTTACTCTCGTCTTCACCAAGCAATAATATAATGAAAACGTGCACGGCATCACCCTTCGTGCTTTTACTCTCTTTCCTCACCAAAGCGATTAGAATAATAAAATGTGCACGGCATCACCCTTCGTGCTTTTACTCTCTTTCCTTACATATAATCAATAAAATGGGCACGGAATGGTACATCGTGCGGCACGGCATCACCCTTCGTGCTTTACACTCTTTCCTCACAATAGCAAACAATGCACGGCATCACCCTTCGTG
>NW_017701850.1:0-1825 GCF_001879085.1 Nicotiana attenuata | reverse complement strand
CTAGTTTCCAACGCATTAAACCTTTTATCAATACGACATTGGAGTAGAGAGATATTTGCGTTTTCGCGAGACTGCGCCAAGCACCTCTCTATGGGACCCACTTAGGCGGTTTAAGACATTTGGATCTATATAGGACGCCTCCAACCCGTTTTAAGTCATTTATTTTCACTATTTTCAGACCTTAGAACCCTAGGAACACCCTCTCAAGGTTCTCTCAAGATTCAAGACCCAAACAAAGGGCAAACAACACAAATCAAGTGTCGGGAATCCCGTGGCGCTAGTAAGTCTCTTGTTCTTCTTGTTGTTGCTCATTTTTGTGTTGTTCCAGCTCGTGTGGGAGGTTGTTTTAAAGGGTTTATGTTCTGTAAATACTCCCTCAAGTTCTTAATATCAACCCTAGGTGATTTCAGGCCTTCTAAAGTGATTCTAGTGCCAAAAAGAAACACTAATTGATTGCTAGTTTCGCTTCCATGTTGTTGTGGCAGAATTGGAGGGATATTTCGTGGAGAATTAAGGTCAAATTGGAGTTGTTCTTTCTGTATAAAGGTAAGGAACCTCTTAATCTATATGTATTTAAGATTATCCAAGTTACGGCTAAGTCATTGAAGCTAGAACTTGTGAAATATATATCGAAAGGCTTGGTAGTAATGTTATCGGTTGGTGGACTGTTTTGGGATGCTCAATATGATTATTATTGATGTTGTTTGGGATGTTTGGTGATTGTTTGGAATTGTGTAAAGTCATATATATAGGGGAGGTGCTGTCCGTTTCATCGTAAAATAGGTTGTGGTCGATACATAATAGTTATGACGCTTGAAGGGTAACTATAGTACCGTTTCTCTTATTGTAGACTAAGGAGTCGTGAAAATTGCATAGCTTGAGATTGGGGAAGTATATACAAGGTATGTGAGGCTATCCCTTTCCTTCTTTTGCACGACTCCGATTGTACATAATGTAATGAACGAGCTTCCAAAGATACTCTACTCTTAGAAGCTAGCAGTACTTACATTGTTTCCCCTCTTATGGAACGATTGATGTTGATGTTGCTTCTCTTATTCTTATGTTGTCAATGTTATTGGTACTTCCTGATTCTTATAAGGTTCATGGTGAAGAGTTAGTCCTAATAACGTGTACAGAGGATACCGACCTTACGTCACTCCGAAAGGTTTAGAACGTGAGTTCATGAGTCGAGCATGCATTATATATATGTATCTATTTTACTCTACCGAGCCGCGCTATAGCCGGCCGGGTATGGCACCTATTGTGCAACCACTGATCAGTTGGGTTTTACCGAGCTCCACGTGGCCGGGTACGTTTTTACCGAGCCTATTACGGCCGGGTATGATATGATGATGATGATGCCCACAGAGGCGTATGTTTTAAAAGTTTATGTATATATACATATGTATTACGCATTTCATGTCAGTAGCCTTAGAGGTACCCAGATGTTACAGGTTGTTTATTCTCTATCCCTGCTTACATTACTGTTCGTACTTATGGTTCCCTGCCTTACATACTCAGTACTTTATTCGTACTGACGTCCTTTTATTTGTGGACGCTGCATGTCGTGCTGCAGGTCCTGATAGACAGGCAGGCGCAGCTCCCCCACCATAGTAGGCTGTCCAGTTCAGCGGTGATTGGCGAGATCCCTTCTTCGGACTTGCCTTGGTCTTGGTATGCATTTTTGTTATAGATATTATGGGTATGTCGGGGCCCTGTTCCGGCTATGTTGCAACACTTATGTTCCTTTAGAGGCTCATAGACAGGTGTCGACTCATGTATAGTTTGGTAGGCCTTGTCGGCTGGTTTTTGTTGTATAGTCTCT
>NW_017701849.1:0-1825 GCF_001879085.1 Nicotiana attenuata | reverse complement strand
CCCAACATCCCTAAATTCCCTCTCTTTAAACCCTTACTATGGAATACGTAAGGCAAATATTTCATCTTCCCAAATCAAGAAGAAAAAAATCCTCCCTTGGTGGGATTTTGTCAAAGAATTCGAATTAGAAACCTCAAAATCAAACCGAGTGCATCTTTTATGAAAACCGCCATTTGCAACGGTTTTACCGCATTGCAGGAAGATGCTTAAACTGAAAAGTTATGGTGTTTTGCATCCCACAATCTCGCACCACGATCTCAACTCCTAATCCACCAAACCTTCTGCAACGGTTATCATTAGGATGATTGCACAGCTTTTTGACATCAATTTCCAACTTCCCAATTTAAATATATGTTCTGTGTTCTATGTTCTATTCTTCCTCCCTTCAGCGTATACCAATCAATAATTCTTGACTACAGGAGGTGAGTGTATCATTTCTAATTCATGAACAGTTCTACAGTTTCTGTAACGGATAACTAAGTACAATTCTCTTCCATATTCCATCTCAAAATCCTCACAATCTATTTATGGCGCTTGCCTGACAGATAATTTAGTACAATTTAGAAAAAAGTGAAGTTATATACTACACTCACCATTTTACCGTGGAGAATACATAGTGTATTATTGTGCTTACATTTGGTGAATTTGGATACATACTTTTGCAGAGATGTTCTTCTCTTTTGCAAGATATTGTTTCATCACTATTCTAAAAAGTCTATAATCTGAGCATATTCACATGATTTAGGCAAATCTCTTCTCTTCTCTTTGCACTTTAGACCATTCTTGATAGTTTAATGCGCCTTCACGAGAAAAATCATATTTTTTGTAGGTACATCAGAAATCTTTTTTCTGCTACAAAGGTAAGGCTGTATGTGGGCCCGGGCCTAAATGGGCTAAACGGGCCGGGCTAAACGGGCCTGGGCTTAGCGGTCCCGGGCTCTGGCGGTCCCGGGCTTCGCGGTCCCGGGCTTCGTGGGCTCAACGGGTAGGACCAGCCCGTGACGGGCCTAAGCCCATATGGTCCTGGGCTAAATGGGCCGGGCTCGTGGGCTTAGCGGGCCTAACGGGCTTTTTTTATTTCCGTCTTTTTTTTTAATTTTTTTTATTTAGGGCAATTTCTTGTAAACCATATGTGTATGTATATATATAAATTGCTCTTATGCATGGCTATATAAATATATGTGGTATATATAATATAGAAATCTAATTATTAAAGTGTTTGACGAAAATGTAAAAATAACAAATCAATAGTAAAACTAAATTGGCATGCATAATAAATTAATAACAAAGTACAACATGAAGCATAAATACGTCTAATAATTTTAAAATAACACAAATTGTTGAAAAATCTTAAAGACGAATTTGCGGATAAATACCCTCAACACAATACTTTATATGCCTCCTTAAAATGCCTGTGGTACACCCTGAACGAAAATTTAAGACTCTTCCACAGTTCTTGCACTTTAATATTTGGCCTTCTTCATTTTCTTCAAGCACTTCATAGTATTGCGACACAAATAAGCGCACTCTTTCCGAACGAGGCATGATTTAACTTGAAAATTGAGATTGAGACTTGAAGTCTTGAAAATTGGAGATTGAGAGATTGAGAGAAATTTAGATTGAGAAATGAGTATTGAGTATTGAAATGAAGAAGAGGGAGGGGGGTACTTATAGTGTTAGAGAAGGTTAGTTTTGTAAATTTAAAAAAAAATGGCTATTTGTGCAATTAATATGACCGTTGGTGGTCATTGGGGGTGGGGCCCTCATTTTGAAAAATCTTGTTTTGTAGTATATATAGTACTACTTCTTCATGTAAATATAATAT
>NW_017701848.1:0-1826 GCF_001879085.1 Nicotiana attenuata | reverse complement strand
ACCTTGAGCGTGCGCCTGCTGGGCTCGTTGAAAAGGCATGTCCAATCTACAGCCTCGGTCGCAGCCCGGTCTTCCTCCGTCATCAGATGATGAAGATAGCTTGCAACCCCGACCGGGGGCCCCAGAGCCCGGACGTCTTTGGGGATAGCAAAAGTTACTATCCTGTTACAGTCCGGGTCCAGGCTCGGAGCCGGAAACCTATCAACAAGCTTGTTGACGGCCGAAGTCCCACTTGATTCGGCCTGAAGGTCTTTCCGGGGGATTTCGAGCCCGAAAGTGTTGGCGGAGGGTACCCCATCAAAAAAGGTCTCGAAGCTACCTCCCATCATCGGGATGTCGTCCGGCAGCTGCCCCCAAGTCGAGGAAGATGGGGGGGACGTAACCGGGTGATCGGTACCCGGGGATGCCCGCGCAGGGGCCGAGGGTTCACTAGCATCCTCAACCCTCACGTCCTCGGGAGGAGCCTCAACTGGATGGACCACCGGCTCAGGGTCCGGTCGAATGGACCGGTGGCGGACGAGCTCCGGCTGCTCCTCATCGTCATCCTCTTTGTCATCCTCTTCCTCGGAGGACAAGACGATTTGGCTTTTTGGTTTGCGGGCGGCCCTTTTTGTCCGCTTAGTCTTCCTTTGAGGCTCGTCCGTACCGGACTCCCCGGGCCTTTTATTTTCTCCCGGAACCGGAAGGGGGCGATAGTATTGAAGACCTCATCTCCGCGTCCTTGGGCAAGCCTGCAAAACACGAGGGTTGTGATGCATTCCCGATATACAGGAAAAAATGCGCTACCGGTCAAAAAGAAGGCTTACCATGGTTTTTCGCCTCCCACCGACCTTTGGAGATTTCCTTCCAGTTTCGCTCCGAATATGGCCGCTGGGCCACTATCTTGTTTACCCAGCCGGCCAGATCCTTGACGGCAGCTGGAGTTTGGGTCACCGCTGCACAAGAAAAGGGGGTTTCAGGAAGAAGTTGAGGAAAACACGCTCTAAAAGATGAACAGTGAGAAAATACTTACGTTTGAGGTTCCACCTCTCCGGAAATGGCATGCAATCGGCTGGAATCAGGTCGGACGTCCTGATCCGGACAAACCTGCTCATCCAGCCTCGATCTTTGTCTTCATCGATGCTGGAGAATGGGGGTTTGCTAGCCCGGCGGGCCAGTTTTATTAATCCCCCTCGAAATATTCGGGGGCTGTATAGTCGAAGAAGATGGTCGAGGGTAAAGGGAAAATCGCCCTCGACTCTCTCAACAAAAAACCGAAAGAGATATACGATCCGCCACATCGAGGGGTGGATCTGACCTAAGGTCACCTCGTACCGCCGGCAGAACTCCACTATGATGGGTTCTAAGGGGCCTAAGGTGAAGGGATATGTATATACACTAAGATATCCTTCAACGTGAGTCATAATCGACTCGTCACGGGAAGGGGCGACCAGGTCTTTCCCTTCCCATCTACATTCAGCCCTCACCCGGTCTAGGCAACCGGGAGTGATTAGACTAATATACTCCGATGCCGGTTCGCCACGGCCCGGGACCGATAATGGGTTTTCAACCTGGAAGTCGGCAGATACCGAGCAACCAGTCGGTGTGAATGCTTTCAATGGGGGTTCTGGTGCATGTTCATCAGATCTAGCGGGGCTCGCGGCCGAGCTTGGTCTAGAAGGAACACTTTGTGAAGTTTTCGCCATTTCTTAAAGCTTTACGAAGAGACGAAAAGAAAATACAACCAATGCTAGAATTTGAGAAAGATAGGAAATGTTGAACCTGGAAGGGTCGTTTATACTTTTTCCATGAGGCGGTGGCACGAATCACGAAGTCCACAAACACGA
>NW_017701847.1:0-1826 GCF_001879085.1 Nicotiana attenuata | reverse complement strand
ACTGGGGGTGTGCAGACTCCGGGAAGGGCCCCTTACGGCCCAAGCGCAAAAATAAGCCATCTCGTGGCATCAAACAGGCCCTTGGCCTCATATCAATATCATTATAATACTGCTGCGGCGTGCAGCCCGATCCCATACTCAGTCCAAAAATCACACAATAGTATAAAAATATTCAGCCCAAACTTCATTTAAAAATATTAACTTAATTTCTAATTTAAGAAAATGGTTGAGATTTCAAACACAGTATTAAATACCAGGACTGAGTTTAATATTTATAAATATGGTAAGAAACCATTAAAATAATCCCTGAAGGATTCAAGTAGTTGGCACGAAGCCCAATTATGACAATTAATCCATTTTTATAAGGATATTACAAATCTACAATCAAATAGGTATCGATTTTATTAAGCGGGACGGACCAAGTCACAGTCCCTGACGGTGCTCTACCCCACGCCCGTTATCCGGCGTGCAAGTCACCGCACATAGCACTACGATGTGCAAATTCGGGGTTTCAAACCCTCAACACAGCATTTACATTTATTACTAACCTCAAGCCGGCCAAAGTCCTAGCTTGTTATGCCCTTGCCTTTCGAATTCACCTCTTCGAGCGTCGAATCTGATCGAAGTCCTTGAATTTCCTCTTCAAAATCGCTCAAGAACACCCCAAGTCCGAAGTCAAAATATGTGTTCTGTAAATATTTCGCGAAGGGAATTAAAACCCTTTCTGACCAGTTATTTCCGCATATGCGGCTACATAGCCGCATCTGCGACTTCCGCTTTTGCGATGGGGAGCCGCTTCTGTGGACAAGACCGCTTCTACGGTTACTAGACCACTTCTGCGGTCTCGCATCTGCGATTCCTTTTACGCAGGTGCGATTTCTTTTAGCCTTCCAAAATTCCGCATCTGCGGTCCTACTGTCGCATCCGCGACTCCGCAGATGCAGTCAGCATCTCCACACCTGCGATGCCTGTTGCTTCTGCGGTTCTTGACTCGCTTCTGCGGTCCCATTTCCGCAGGAGCGAAAATACCAGAAGCAGCACAGGTTCTGCAATCTCCTAAGTTCAAAACTTCCCGTTAGCCATCCGAAATCACCCCGAGGCCCTCGGGACCTCAACCAAAAATACAAACATGATCCAATACCTTATTCAAACTTGCTCCACTCATTAAAACACCTCAAACAACACTAAAACCATCATTTCTCATCGAATTCAAGCCTAAGTTCTTCTAAAACTTCCGAAACACGCATTCGATCAGAAACTCAACCAAAACACCTCCGAATGACCTGAAATTTTGCACACACATCCAAAATCACCTAACGAAGCTACAGCAACTCTCAGAAATCTCATTCCGACCCCCGGATCAAAATCTCACCTACCAACCGGAATTCGCCAAAATACTAACTTCGCCAATTCAAGCCTAATTATACACCGAACCTCCAAAATCAATTCCGATCGCACTCCTAAGTCACAAATCATCCCCCGAAGCTAACCAAATCATCGGAATTCAAATCCGAGCCCTCTAACACAAAAGTCAACATCCGGTTGACTTTTCCAACTTAAGCCTTCTTAAAAGAGACTAAGTGTCTCATTTCTTATCAAAACCATTCCAAACCAACTCTAACACATCAAATACTGATAATGAAACATGAAGAAGATGAGGGCTGATCCCTCTGCTGAGACTGACTACCACGACGCCGAGGACACTGTCTCCTCATATAACCGAACTCACCGCACTCGTAGCAACTAGCCGGCACTGGAGAAGGGGACTGATGGAAACCCCTCGCTGCTGAAGAACCCTAGGCTGAAAAGGCAGGTGTAGAGATCTG
>NW_017701846.1:0-1826 GCF_001879085.1 Nicotiana attenuata | reverse complement strand
CATAATGGTATAAATTTCTCTTTGAAAGAGATATTCACCATATGGATGTTGATGAGTATGTGGTACTACAAAATTAATTGAGAACTCTGCAAGAGCCAATTATACTATTTTGGAGAAACACAATTGATTACCAATAAGGTATTGTATTGTAGTAAGTCTCAAAGAAACTTATTCAGTTTTCAAAGTATAGCGAAAGCGGTTGGTTATATTGAGACTATAAATAAAAGAAAGATTTAATATCTTCTATTACTACAACTTCTAGCGGGATAATATGTATGTGAAAAGCTACCCGCTTTATTCTCCAATTTGTACTACGCAAATAAAAGAATACCACAATAAAGTGGATATTTATTGATATAAAAACTCATATCATAATAAACTTGGAGTTTATTGATAATTGCACACGTCGTGGTGTAAACATGAAGTTTATCAATATTGATAATTTATTCAGTTGGTAAAATTGGTTTAGCTATATCAATTTAAGTATAATGTGCAATAATAGAGAACATGGGTAAATATTAAAGAACTAGAAAGTTCTTTACAAATTCTCTTATAATGCTTGTTCTCATTAATTAATTGACTAATTAAAATTGGGATTGAATCCCATGAATGCTGAAAATATCAAAGGTGAATATGGGCCCATTCACCCGCCATGTATACCACGTAAGATGCATATATGAGATGGTTACATGTGCAATTATTATTAACCCGCAACCTGGCCGGTGTGTGCGAGGTAACTTGCTCAATAATTTAATTTCGAGCATAATTTCCAGATTTCCTATTCAAGATAGTTTATCTTGATAAGTTGGTTTACATCGCAGTTGGTTTAACAAAATGATTTATTGAGTGCGTCAACTTAATAGCTAAACTATTGCTTATGGGAACAAAGTTATATATATCAGTTTGATATACGTTATATACGAAAGTATATTATATTCTCCCCTCACAAGTGGTTTCAGGGTCAGGAACCAACTAATTCCATCTCATTATTATTGATGTGCGGTGTACATTTTGATTAATACCATAACGCACAAAGATGGGCTTTCAAAGTTGAGGATGCAAGTTAGTTTTTCTAATATGAGGGGGAGACAAGATAAATAGTTGAGAAAAAGTTACGTGGAATGAATTATCATTTGTATATCTAGATCCTCGAATACGATAATATGAACTTGAAGTTCATAAAAAGATAATTCATCTGCAATATATGGCAAAGTATGCTTGTTGATCCAAAGAAAGTAACAATATTCTCACTGCAAATGCTCATATTAGAATAAGTCCTAGAAGGACAAAGTCTATGGTGCGCTTAAAGCATATAGACAAATCAGTTTCAAATAAACTTCTTGATAAAGAAGATGAGCAAATGATCAAAATGGTCATAATAAAGGAGGCAAGTGATCTAGAAGATCACATGACATAACACTTCATAAAATCTCAAGAGAGATTCAGGTACCTGAAAATATGAATGAAGAGATCTCTATGTTATGTCTTTATGAAAATATATTGAAACTGATATAAAATGTTTGTCGACGACATCTATGATAGCGCTAAGTATAGATGAGGATCTTAAGTCTGTCGCTTACAGACACAAAAATATTGGCCAAATGGAAGAGACGCAATTCAAATAGAATTGGTTTCATATGAAAGAGTTGGACATGTAGTTCAAACACTTGAAAGTATAAAGTCAATGGTATGTGCAATCAGTATTCAATATCTTATATGTCTAGCATGACATGAAAACTTGATATGCATCTAAAGTCTATTATATGACTTATATGACTTAACTTATATGACAATCCATGAAGGATTTAAGTTGCTTGAAGCATATA
>NW_017701845.1:0-1826 GCF_001879085.1 Nicotiana attenuata | reverse complement strand
AAGTCCAATGTTGAAAAATGCTTGAAATGCGACTTCAAACCTTCATTTTGCAATTTTTCTCAGATTTTGACATCCTCTTTTTCCCTCGGGTTAGAGTCAATCTCAACCAAATTTTTATTTACACCGGTTGACTCTAATCCTATTTTTTTCTCGGCACCATTAACACTCATGGAGTCGGTTGGCGGATGTTCAATTCTTGAATCCTCAAAGTAACGCTCACTTTCTTCCTCGAAATTGGATTCTTCTTGGTTTTGATCAAGTGCCAGGAAAGATTTTCGGCTTCCACATCTAAGGAAAGTTCTTGGCTCTCATTAACTTTCGAGGCTTTTTGAACCTCTAAAGCTTCAAGCATTTCTCCCATTTGTGAGTGACACCTTTCAAGTGCCAAGTCATTTCGGAGACATTTTCCAAAAGCTCCTCCAATGCACTTTGTCTTGTTCCTCTTCAAGTAAACATTCCAACATGAGCTTGAACTCTCCATTTCGGCCACGCTCAACTTCTTCAACTCCCATGGCCCTATAATTTTCATCACAAAAAGTAGAATCATCATAGTGGGGGCTTGGGGAAGGGAAGGACAAATAAGCACCAACATCCCAATGACCATTTTGAAAACCACACTTATCACAAATACTCCACTCATGGGTTTGAGATTGTGCGCACAATCCACCCCCGGGAAAACTTAAACAATTTTGCCACGAGTGTGGTCCTCCACAATAAGGACAAGGGTCATCAAAGTATGAACAACTACCATCCGACCAATTTTCATTATATGATGCCATTTTTCAAAACTTAGAAAATAAACACGAATAACAATAAAAATAGACCAAGGTAAGAAAAATTAATTACACAAATATTCACAAGTTGGGTATAGAGAAAACTAACCACACTAAGAATTTTGACGGTTGTTGATCTGGGTGCACAGGTGCATGCCTAGAAATTCTACAAGGACTGGAGAACTGCTTGAAGGACTCTCAGACCCCGAGAAGACATTCCGGGCATTGAATCGTGCAAACAAAAGACTTCAACAACCGTCAAATTTTCAATGAAAAAGTTGGTAGAGAGAAACTGAATACAACAATAATCTTTGTATTTCTGTCAATGGCAGTTGATAATTCCGTTAACTCCCCGGCAACGGCGCCAAAATTTGATCACGCCCAACTATGCCTTCTAAAAAAGAACTCTGCGGACGTTGCAAATATAACCCGAGTATTACGCCCAGGGTTGAATCCACAGAGAGTTAACCTATCAACCGCTATCTTCAAACCCACCAAGTATTCAGCACCAGCTTCTCAAACATTCAAATTCTCAGTTGAGTGTTCTTTAACAACTAGCTTGCAAGTAACTAAATGGCTGTAACTAAATTAATAAGGTTGTAAACAATTATGGGACAAAGCTAAGGCAATGATTTCCCCTATTGATGGAATCCCTCCTGTTTATGCTCATACAAATTTACCCACTCATCTCTATCAATCTTGAACGCTAATCTTACCGCAAATCTCTCCCGAGTAATCACAGTAATCTACTATTGCACTCTCCCGAGATACACTAGCTTGCTTTATTTAGCACAATTCAATCTAGATTGCACCCAAGACTTCGTTATTCCTAATCCCGCCCGCAATTATAGATTCCTCTAATAATCTAGGAGTGGTGTTGTTCAACAATACCCTAAATATGCACTCTTTTCCAAGTTATGCACACTAAATAGGTACAGCTAATTGAGGATCCTGTCAATTAACTACAACGAACACGAAGTTGAACAAATAAAGATTAAACTAGCAATTTGTATTCACATAAACAAGAAGTTCATCACCCAATAGGTTCCATCA
>NW_017701844.1:0-1826 GCF_001879085.1 Nicotiana attenuata | reverse complement strand
CGGTCCGGTTACTCTTTCTTTAGATTGATCACCCTCTTTGGAACCCGGAAGTACCAGCGGAAAAGAAGAGGAAAAGAAAAGAAAAGAAAAGAAAAAGAAAAGAAAAAGAAAACAAAAGAAAAGAAAAACAAAAAAAAAAGAAAAAAGAAAAAGAGCAAAAGAAAAGAAAAAGAAAAAGAAAAAAAAAAGAAAACAAAAGCAAAAACAAAAAAAACAAAATTATTTGCCTGAACTATGTCTGACTTGATTCCGAAAGGATACGTAGGCAGCCTCTCTCTGGGGTTCAGTCACACCAAAACAAAAATTCCAATTTCCCCAAAAGATGAAACTGCGGCAGATGATATAATGGTTCGGCCATGAATCCGCCAAAATGGTTCCAAAGTTGTACTTTCGTCCAGAATCCTTTTTACCCAAAACCTTGTCCAAGTCCTTCCGATCAATTGGCAAAGGCATGGGAATTGAAAAGCAACATTGTTGGAAGCTGGTATAGTCCAAATTGAGAGAAATAAAACGAGAGAGTCTTATCGGTGAAAACCTTCGGGCACCATAAGGCGACGGTGAGAAGAGAAATTGAAAATGAGAGAGTCCGTTGGGTGAAAACTCGTAAAGAGCACTATCGGGCGATGGTGAGAAGAGAAATGAGAGAGATCGATTGGCGAAAACCCGCAGAGGGCGCTGTCGGCCGAAAAGATGACATCTCACCACTAAAGGAGTCCTCGCAAGGTTCCCTGGTTTTGAAATAAGGATCAATGGGTTCACGAGAAGCTGGAAAGTTTGTGTGGGTCGGGCGTCCAGTCCAAGAAGCATGTCATGTTCATTTCAAGCTAGCATGCACACCCCAGATAAGTCCTCTTTTTCCCCCCGAAAGGGACGCTTCTCTTTAAAATCATATTCTTGTCTTTTGCATACTTTTCCTTTGAATCCCTTTCGGTTTAACTCTGATTCCGTAACTAGTACAAAGAAAAGGTGGCAGGACCGGCTTCACAGGGCTCCGCCTGGTCAGAGTCGAAGAAAATACCCAGCCTCAGCGAGTGCGTCAGGCCAATTCCGACTGACCATGGTGGTTGATGCTTTCAAAGCAAAAACATTGAAAAAAAAAGGGAAGTCAAAGGCAAAGGTCCCAAGAGCAGAACAAAGTGAAAAGGCTAGAGCCCACACGGGCGAGTCATCATGAAGTCCTAAGGCTGAACCTGGTCAGTTTGAAAGAGATTCGCCCTCAAGGCAAACCAACAGTAAAGTTCTCAGCGGAAATGGGGCCGAGATCAAGCGATTGGGATGATCAAGACCACAAAACCAACCACCGTTTCAAATTAACAAATTGTTCTTTGCTGAAAACAGGTTTTATTCAGAGCAACCGTGCCAGAAGTAGGTGCAACCCGAAAGAAATGAAATGCGCAAGCGCTGAAACAGCTTTGCAGCAGGAAAACGACCAAAAAGGAAGTCTACCCCCCCCCCACCCAAATTCTTTCATGCGTTTTGCTAAATAAAAAGGAAAACATATAAAGAGGAAAATAAAAGGAAAACGAAGAAAGGAAATAAAAATGAATATCCCAAAAGAAAAACAAATCATGGTAGCATAGGATCCTATTCCTTAAATATCCCGGCCAAAAACCGAGGATCTCCCGGCCAAAAAACCGTGGACCCCTTTTTCTTTCCAAATCCCGGCCAAAAACTCGAGGATCTCCCGGCCAAAACCGTGGAGCTTTTTCTTTCCAAATCCCGGCCAAAAACCGAGGATCTCCCGGCCAAAAAACCGTGGAGCTTTTTCTTTCCAAATCCCGGCCAAAAAACCGAGGATCTCCCGGCCAAAAAACCGTGGAGCTTTT
>NW_017701843.1:0-1827 GCF_001879085.1 Nicotiana attenuata | reverse complement strand
AGAAGGAAGATGTTTGTTTGTATTGAAATGAGGTCGTATCCTGCGGTGTTAGAGTGCTAATAAGGCACGAGTGGTTCTGTTCGTTAAGTCAGGTAATTTGCAGTTTGAATAAGAGTGAATGACTCTCGAGAATGGTTTTATTGTGTTCAAGATTCTACATGTAATAATCAGGTGTCTTAAGGTTGTGTATGTGGCTAGAGACTGTGTTTTCATTAAAAAGGGTCAAGACTTGTGGTATTTTTATGTTGATTATGGGATCCTATGTATCTATATCTGGAAGGTAATGGTAACGAATTCAGATTCGCAGGAAGTTCTGCAAGTAAAGTATTCTGGAATGTGGTATTTCTGGGAACATTTGAGAGGGTATTCAACGGCTTATGGGTCTTAGGCAGGGTGGTCTTGTGCTTGGGTCTCGGGTAGTGAGCCTGGGTTGAGGAACGGCGGTGCTACGGCAAGAGGGAATATCAAGTTGATGATGAATCGGAAGGGAAATTAAATAGATGGAATAGCTTGATAGCAGACCAAATCGGTATGGTAAGGATATGATTAATTCATCGTATGTGTTCGAGGTAATGAGCCCTTTCAGGTATTGTGCAGCAAAGCTCTTGAGTTTTGACAGCTTGCTCAGCTGGGTTTGGATAGAAGGATTCAGTCCTGGCAGTTTAGCTTGTGCGAATGGAATTGGCAGAGATGTTCTTGTTGGGTTTTACCGTGGTTTGGAGATGTATATATCATTCTACGGGCATGCGAAACGTGGGATGTGTGATTATTTTCTTCTAAATGGGATCAACGGGAGTTCTTGATTAGATGAGTTACAGTTCAGTTCTGAAAAGGAGTTCATAAGATTCTTAGGCAACGGGTAGACTCAGGTAATCAAGGAAATGGTACTGCTAATCGGAAGTAATTCGATGAGAGTAAATGTCTCGGAAAGGGGGATGTTCTTTACTGATGATACTACGTTAGTATTGCGGTGTTTTCTTGCTGGATCGACTGCTGATATCTGAGTTTCTTTGATGGCACAGGGGAATTTTAGAATACCCGTCGTGGAATGATTGGGTACTTGAGGTGTAATACGTATTCATGCTGCGGAATTTGGGATCAGGTACAGTGATTCGTGTGCTATAGGAGTTGGGGACTGGGAGTTCTCAGGTACCGACTATGTAGTGGTTGTGGATCGTGTGTATTGGTACCGTTAGCGGCTATTGGGATTTGGAGGCCCGAGTGGATCTTTCTTTGCTTGGTATATTAGATTTTTGGATATGATATTGGGGTGTAGATTGGTTGTCTCAGTGTTGGGTTATTCTAGACTATTGTGCTATGGGCTATGTCGGAAAATGCCACAGGTTGTGTGGCGAGGTGCATCGGATTATGTTCTAGTAGAGTGGTTTGTATTCCGAAGACCAGCGGACGGCTGGGAAGTATTGCTTTTCTTAATTGGGCCTTCGTGGCGGATGTCAGTGCAGAGGTTTCTACCCGGGGCTCGGGTTTTGCTAGTTTCGAGTTTTTTGCTATTTTTCGATTATTTTCGATTGGGTATTGTTCCCTTAGCATATGGTGATGTATTCACTCTGATTTTGGTTAGATTCGACGCGCGTGGAGGCCGAGTTGAGGGGCAAAGGCGTCGCGAGCTAGAGATTTCACCGGTTCGAGGTGAGTAATACTTGTAAATGATATCCTGAGGGTTTGAAACCCCAGATTTGCACATCATAGTGCTATATTGAGGTGACTTGCACGCCGGATACGAGCGTGGGGTAGAGCACCGTTGGGGATTGTGACTTGGTCTGTCCCGATTGATGAAATTACTACGCATTTGACTGAAATTACTTG
>NW_017701842.1:0-1827 GCF_001879085.1 Nicotiana attenuata | reverse complement strand
CCTACGACACGAGCGAGTGTGTGTATAGGCGTGTTGTACGACTCTTATACTTTCGTTAGTATAGTATAGTAATAAGTAGTAATAACCTAATCCTATATATATTAGGAATATGACATGTATTATATATATATATATATATATATATATAGGGCTCATTGTATCATAGTTAACATATGTGAATAATATCATATTTTTCTCCCGTACATTCTCACATGGTATCAGAGCTTTGGTGAGAAGGAGATCACTGTGCGTCATTCCAGCGACATCCGGGAAGAAAGAATTCAGTCACCGTGCGATTTTCCGGTGACCTAAGTGACTATTTGCATCAAAGTCACTAATTATCAGTGTTGTGCAAAATCCAACAACACCAAAAGGTTCCCAGGAGATAGGCGACCAAACTTCAGAAAAAGTCACCTGAAAAAAACCATCCACGCGCCCCTATACGCCTGCTGGAAATTTGCGGCCGGCGGTGCGTCTGTCCCACGCGTCGGCGCGTGAGGGCTGTTCCGGCCAGAATTTGGAAACGTTTCTTTTGGATAGTGTCATCTATTTGCAATTCCGAGCCTACCTATCCAATTTAAACCAAATTCCGACCACTTTTATATTTTTCGGCGCGTGCGTGCTTTTCCGGCCATTTTTTGGCCAAGCTTCTTGAGGACAGCCTAGTCGCACTTAAATTCCGAGTCCATTGGTACTATTTCCGACAACTTTGGAATCTTCCGGCGAGCTACAGTGATTTTTCCGGCGTGAACAGTGATCCCTAGAAATTTTTTGCTTTTTCGGACACAATATTATAATGGCATTCGTATCAGAAGCTTTTAACTCACAATCCGTTGGATCCAATGCATTGAATCCAATCTAAATGGTTTCTTTACCGGATTATATTGAGTTCCTTCAGTACAAAGCATGTAAACAGACAGCTTCAGGGATAGCTTCCGTTGTTCAAACAGATAGTAGCGTGACTTGTGTCTCCCAATCTTCAACCTCCGAGTCTTGGGTCATTGATTCAGGTGCATCTGATCATATTTCTGGTAACAAATCTCTTTTCACTAGTATTTCATATTCTCAATTTCTTCCAGCAGTCACAATGGCCAATAGGTCTCAAACCATGGCAATTGCAATAGGTCAAGCAAGCCCACTTCCTTCCTTACCTTTAGATTCAGTCCTTTATGTTCCCAATAGTCCTTTTAATCTCATAGCCGTTAGTCGCTTAGCCAAATCACTTAAATGCGCTGTTTTATTTCTTGATGACCTTGTTTTTATACAGGAACGCAAAACGGGGCGGGTCATTGGTACCGGACGTGAATCAGATGGACTTTATTACCTTATCCTTGCAAAATCAAATGGACTCGCATCTTGTCTTCCTTCAATAACTTGTCTTGTTACCGATTCACCAGATTTATTACATAAACGGTTGGGACATCCCAGTTTGTCAAAACTTCAGAAAATGGTACCTGGTTTATCTCACTTGTCCACTCTAGAGTGTGAGTCATGTCAGCTCGGTAAGCATACCCGCTCCCATTTCCCTCGGCGTCTTGATAATAGAGCAGAGTCACCTTTTATTTTAGTCCACTCAGATGTTTGGGGTCCTAGTCGGGTCAGTTCTTCCTTGGAATTCTGCTACTTTGTCAGTTTCATTGATGATTATTCCAGGTGCACTTGGATATTTTTGATGAAAGATCGGTCTGAGTTGTTTTCTATTTTCAGACCTTCCACGCTGAAATTCAAAATCAATTTGGGGTTTCTATCCGCGCATTTTATAGTGATAATGCCCTAGAGTATTTGTCTTCCCCATTTCAGCAGTGTATGAACTCTCATGGGATCATT
>NW_017701841.1:0-1827 GCF_001879085.1 Nicotiana attenuata | reverse complement strand
GAGAGTTAAGGTTTCGTATCGGGGGTTTTTAGACTGGTACCCTTGGAGCGGACAACTCAAGAGGGGAAGGCATGGAACTGTCGACTGCACCGCTGATCGACAGTTTTACCACAAATATGCCTTTCCGAATTTAGGGGGGTAATGATATAGGAAGAGCGCAACCACTCATTAAGCGTTGCAATAGTATTTGTTTGGCACGAGTGGAGTATGATGTTGAGCATGATTATGAAACAATTAAAAAGCATGTTGACATGTATTTGCACGTTAAGAAAGCAATAAATACAGCAGTTTTTATAATTTAAAGCAGCAATGAAGGAAGAAAACAAGAAAGATACGTCAGCTTTGCATTTTGAAGAAGAAATTAAATGCTTAAAGAAATTAAACAAGTAATTGCACATAAAGGGAGGGTACAAATTCACAAGAACAATCTGAAATGGTAAAAGCCTAAAAAAATCCCCAGCAGAGTCGCCATGCTGTCGCGCCCCCTTTTTCATTTCCTCGGAGAGAAGTCCGGGTTTCGACATTCATGGAGGTGTAATGACTCATTTCCTTTTGGGAATTGGGTATTTCATTTTTGAAGAGTTGACACCTAACGATTTTTAAGGTGCATTAGGGCACCTACATGGTTTATCTACAACTACGTTTGATAACCAGAGATAGGGTAAGGGCTTGAAATTATCCTAAGGGGAAGGTGTTAGGCACCCCTCAGGATCCACTAGTGTGGTTCCCGGCCAGACAGTTTTTTTTTGTGAATTTGTGCAATTAGCAAATAGATAAGTAAAGATCACATAGCAGGGGATTTAGGTAGAGATACACAAGCGTCTGAAAAGCGATTAATAAAAGCAAGGTTTTTGAAAAGAGTTATAATCTAAGCATGCTTATGAGTGTAGAGGGGTCCTAGGTTTGTCTGTAATATGGAACTATTCAGTACAATGCCCGGTAATCACTCCTTAGAAAGGGGCTACGCGTGGCATTAGCGCACCGGTCATCATATCCATATCTACCCTTTCCCACCCGTGAAGGTAATCAAAGCGAGGTTTGGTCTCGATTCTTATTGCATGCTGTTACCCGTCCCTTCCTATCAGTCCCGGAGGTTAGCACTCCTATCCTATAATAAGGAGGTTCTAGGCAGACCCTTAGGATCAAAGGCAAAAATACTAAAGCGACATACAAAACATATAAGACTACATCTAGGAGTGGGAAACATATAGGCAAGTAGAAGGCTCATGTATACCTCCACAGATAATGCACATAGACAGCATGACTTATACACAGTTAAGGTCTGAATTTAAAATCTTAAAGCAAGGTGTTTGAGTGATAACATCAGAACCAGATTTATCACATGACTCAGAAAAGAAGTCTGAATCAGGTTTGCCTACTGATTTTAACAATTGATGATTAAACAAAGGCAGTTGCAGTTTTATTAAGGGTATTACCTAAGGCTTGCCTAGGCGTAAAGCGATATGCAGTAGTTATTCTAATTTATTAAGAACAGTTTGGAGATTATTTGACCCTAAGAGCATGCTGCTCTAGTTACAGAGATGGTCACCAATTTTATGCAGAGGCATCACAATATGAAAATTATTACTTTACTACCTTTTCATGAATCAGTAATTAACTAGGCGTTTTTAAACAAAATGCAAACAGGATCCTAGAACATGTTTTCTAATATGCACATGCGGATGACAGAGTTCTTAAGGCATGGTTGCTAGATGAATGAGTTGCAGAATTATTAAGGAACAACTTCATGAGTAACAGTTTTTAGTTTCATTTATTCGTCCTAGAAGTCAGGTATTCGTAAGTGATGGATACGAAGCATGGGTTAAT
>NW_017701840.1:0-1828 GCF_001879085.1 Nicotiana attenuata | reverse complement strand
ACCCAAACACCATAGGCGATTTTTCAAGAGCAAACTTCCTCCCAAATCATTTGTAAGTTGATTTTTACTCAATTCTTTCAACTTTTAACATCATTAAACATGTTTTCCACTTGAAATCAAGGATTTTCATGGGTGAAATTGGGATTTTTGGGTAGAACCTAGGTTTTCTATAAATTGGGAAGTTGGACCTCGAATTGAGGTCCGATTTCAAAATAAATTATATATTTAAACTCGTGGGGGGAATGGGTAACCAGATTTTGGTTCGAACCTCGAGTTTTGACCACGTGGGCCCGGGGGCATTTTGGGAAATTTTGAGTAAAACTTTGGGAAAATCGTTTTTATGCATTCAAACTAATTCATATAGTGTTTGCTAAAGTAATTGAGCAATTTGTGATTAGATTCGAGCGAATTGGAGGTGGAACCGCGAGGTAAAGCAATAGTTGAGGATTAAATGGATTTCAAGGCTTTGAGGTAAGTGTTTGGTTTAACCCTAGCTTGAGGGAATAGGAGTTGAGTCTTGTTGCTAATTGCTATGTGATCGAGTACGATGTATAGGCATGGTGACGAGTATCTATACATTGGTGTCTAGCATCACCGTGAGTCCTTATAATGTGATTATCATGATTTGATTGTGAACTCCGTGTTTATTGGAGGATTTCTATATGTTGTGAATAACATGTGAACGGTAATAGGATCATTTGATTCCTGGAGCATTGGCTCGAATTGTGATACGAATATTGGAAGTATACGAAATGACTTGATTCTTTGGAGCGTTGGCTCAAAATAGTAAAGTGAATTATAAGATGAGGAAAGTATGAAAGAGAAAGCGTTGTTGATTATTCCCTTGTCGGGATGTTTGGTTGAACTTGTTGGATTCTTTCCCTTGCCGGGATGGTTGTCAAATTTTATGCCCCTTAATTGTGACTGTTGTTTGGGAAGTCAGACTGTTAAATGATATTGAGGATCGGGTTGCGCGCCGCAACAATAATATATGAGGATCGGGTTGCGCGCCGCAACAATGATATATGATAAGTGAGATGGGTTGGGTTGCACGCCGCAACAATGATATTGTGGAGCGGGTTGCACGCCGCAACAATGGTAATTATGGAGCGGGTTGCAAGCCGCAACAATTATTGAGGCTATTTTACATTTAAGTATTGATTCCTTGTTCACTGTGAACCTAAGTTGCTTTAGTTGTTACTCTGGATTATTGTTATTATTGTAACTCCCCATAGCATGTTTCCCCTCCCATGTTGGTAATTGCTTTGTATTCGATTTCCGCTGTATATCTATAACTACACAGGTTTATGTGGTGTCCAGTCTAGCCTCGTCATTACTTCGCCGGGGTTAGGCTAGACACTTACCAGCACATGGGGTCGGTTGTGCTGATGCTACACTTCTGTGCATTTTTGCACAGGTCCAGGTTTTGAGGAACAGCAGCAGCAGTAGTTCGGAAGCAGGCGATTCATATTCACGAGAATGAGGTAGCCTTGCAGGCGTCCGCAGGCTCGGCGTCTCTTCTCATTGTTTTCTTTTAGACTGTTGCCTCCTTGTTTCGAGACAGACAGCTATATTTCTTTCAGACCTTTGTATTTAGTTTATCCTTAGTGGTTCGTGAGTAATGTTACACCAAATCTTGGGTAGAGGTTGTTTTTGACTATTCCGCGTTTTAAATTCATCATTTTAAGACAGACTTCCACTATTGTTCTTATTAGACTTTATGTTCTATATTGATGTTATAAACTGTTAAAGATAATTGCTAGTGATGGAAAGGTAATTAAGTTGGCTTGCCTAGCTACCACGAGTAGGCGCCATCACGACTCTGATG
>NW_017701839.1:0-1829 GCF_001879085.1 Nicotiana attenuata | reverse complement strand
AGAGGCCAGCTGGGGCGTAAAATCAAAGGGAAACCCCATGGAACGAAGGGTTCTTCGGTGATGGCGGGTAGGGTTAGGTGAGCGTCTGAGAGAGAAGATAGGAGGGAAGGGATTTGGGGGCGGCGGAATTAGAGAAGTGACTAGGGTTAGGGGGTAGTTGGTGTTAATTAATAAAGAAAATGATCCTGGACCATTGATCTTTTGAGATGAACGACAAGGATTTGATCTGGGGGGGGGGGGTAGGCGGGTTAGGAATTGGGTCAGGGTATTTGGGCTAGGTCTGAAATTAAACAAAATTAAAGAGGCTATTTGTTAAATATCCAATTAATTGATAAAATAATTTGTAAAAAATAGTTAATTAAATGATAAAAATTATTTTTATGCATGAAAATGATTTAAAATAATTACTTAATATTATAAAAATACAAAAAGGTTATTTTCTTGTGAAATAAGGTAATTATGCACACATGGCCATTATTGCAATTATAACCCTAACATGTACATATGGCTATTCATGAAATAATTAAAGCTTAGTATAAATATAAAATAATAAAATTAAGCAATAAAATTATCATAAAAGCGTTTGTGATGCAATTAGTAATTATTTATATAATAAAAATACCAGGGATAATTTAATTAAAAATCCTTTAAAAATGCAGAAGTTATGGAAAAATATTAATTGATGCTCATGCATTGTCTTGAAAGTATGTATGCATTTATAAATATATGAGGGAAAAATTGGGTATCAACAGCTGCCCCTCTTTACCCGGGAAGGATGAAAGAGTTGCCGGGTAAAGAAATAATGACCGATTTTGACCGAATGGTGCGTTTTGAAAAACAGAGGCCGCACCCTGGTCTCTGAGCTGCTTACATATCCCTGGTTTTACAGGAATCAGGTCATGTGTAGTTATGGACCCAACGGTGTATGAAGCCGATGGAATTATTATAGGAATGGAAGTATATTTCAGAAAGGTTCCTTTTTTGGGGAAGATAGTATCATATGGGTTTATGCTGAGTTATGAATATGAGTCTGAAGTGTAATGGATGTATCATAGGGCTGATATCTGAACGGTCACAGAGTAAAGGCGGGTGATTGATGGGAATCGGTTAAATGGCAGAGTGTAAGTGGTATAAGCGGAAACCGGAGCGAAGGTTGCTCCTGTTTGAAGAACGGTTACTTCCTGGGTTACCTGCAAAACATAAAACACGATGCATGCGAGCATATAGATTATTGCGAGAATTTAAACATGATGCAAATTCCATTTGGACCATGAAGGTTGTCTTTGGACAGTGAAGACGACGTCCTTAGACCATGACGTCCCGGGCCATGAATCATGAGATAAGAGATTCGCATGCCATGAAATGATGTTCTCGAGCCATGAAAATGGTGCCTCTAAACCATGACGCCTTTGAATAATGACGTGCGTTATGGAGAGATCTTCAGGCCATGACAGGGTGTCTTCAGGATATGAGGATGATGCCTTCGGACTATGAAATGCAAAGACATGATACCAAAGGTAATAACAAGGCAATGCTTAGACTTGCGCAGAGTTTGGGGGAAGAGTTTAGCCCCGAGAGAAGAAGATAATGCAAAGTTTAGAATAGAGCAACACTTATGCATGGGAAGACAATGCTTAGTCCTATGAGAAGGCAAGGCTTAGCCTTATGCAAATAGGGAGGCAGGGCTTAGCCTCCTGCAAGATTTGAGAAAGGGCTTAGTCTCATGCAAATATGGAGGCAGTGCTTAGCCTTATGCAAATATGGAGGCAGGGCTTAGCCTCATGCAAGATTTGAGACAGGGATTAGTCTCATGCAAAGAGAAGGCAATG
>NW_017701838.1:0-1829 GCF_001879085.1 Nicotiana attenuata | reverse complement strand
TTGTAAACTTAGAAGAAGCATCGTTGTTTCGATAGCTTAATGTGGATTGATTATTAGGCCTTATCAAGTTTGATCCTGTTTTTTAATCATTTTTAGTCTCTGATAATGAAGACTTGTCCCATTTAATAGCTCAAAAATGCAAAATCTAACGAGAACTAGCTAGTTTGCTGCTGATGAACAGGTTGGTATTTTTTTTCTTGCTCAATTTCTTGATATTTTGTTTTGCTTTTGTTTTACTTGGTAAAATTAACATATTGGACAACCATCAAAGAAACATAGTCATGTAATGTTTATGCATATACTTTCTTATGCTTCAGCCATGTTACTAAGGGACAGTATGCGAAATTGCAAAGTTACAATTGCGCTTACATATTGTGACATTTCTTTCAGTGTATTCACTTATTTCATGTAATATTCTGGGTGAATTGAGGCCATATTTTAAATTTGATTATACATCATATTCTAAGATTTACGGTCCGTTATGAACTATGATAACAATATTGATAATCCACTCTGTAATTCCACCTTTTTTTTTCCACATTCCTGTGACCAAGATTATGTATGTGGTGTGTGAGTGAATAAGAATATTCCCATTAGTCATATGCATAGGCTCATTCAATTTATCCGTCAGTTGATTAGTTTTGTTGATATCCATGTTCCTCTTTTGATTGAGTTCCTTATTGGAATCCATCTTTTCTTTTCCTACCTTGATTTTCCTTTCCATTTCAGTGGGTGGGATGGGGATTGGGAGAGAGGTAATCCATGATTTCTTTTAAAGAAAAATGGTCTAGGTGTAGTTTCAAAGAGCATTACGGAGTAGGGATTTGACCTGTTTGAGGTAAGTAATGATTGTAAATCTAGGGCATGATTAGCCAAGGGAGGCTAACGTGCACCAACGATGGCAAGGAGACGCAAACCAGTAACGCCTGCGACTGAGGGCACAACTCCGGTGAACTCAACAATGCAAAATTTCACTCCATTAACGTTTGGAAGCTTTCTACCACCTAAATTCCAACCAATTCTAGAAGAAAAGGAGCTAAGTGAGGACGAAGAAGGAAATAGTATGCAATGGAACAGTAAAATTGCTGTGACTGCAAAGGAAGCTCAGAAATCTAAGGAACAACTGCCAACCAGTCCAAAACGACTTCAATCTCTGAGGCAAGATCTTCATAGCCATCCCCAGATCTAGATCTCTGAGGCGGGATCTTCATTTTTGTACACGGATGTACTTCGAGTTGAGTTTCTTTGTATGCTCGAGTTAAATACAAAGTTGGGAAAAGAGTTTCCTGTATATTGTGCCTTTTGTTCACGTTTATTTTCTGTCCCTTCACCATATTTTCGTTGTCTAAAATCAGTATCTACTTACTACGTTGAAAAGCTGCCTAAATTAATCGAAGTCCAAAGTTGCTGAAATTTTGGCCGAGTGTTGGAGCAGGCTGAAGTCAAGTCGAGTCTTGGCTGCCGCGCGGGCTGTTTTGTGTGACGTAAAATGCGCCCGTGACACCTACCATGGTGGTGATGGGTGACAGAGAATTAGGGTTCGATTCCGGAGAGGGAGCCTGAGAAATGGCTACCACATCCAAGGAAGGCAGCAGGCGCGCAAATTACCCAATCCTGACACGAGGAGGTAGTGACAATAAATAACAATACCGGGCTCTATGAGTCTGGTAATTGGAATGAGTACAATCTAAATCCCTTAATGAGGATCCATTGGAGGGCAAGTCTGGTGCCAGCAGCCGCAGTAATTCTAGCTCCAATAGCGTATATTTAAGTTGTTGCAATTAAAAAGCTCGTAGTTGGACTTTGGGATGGGCGGGCCGGTCCGCCTT
>NW_017701837.1:0-1829 GCF_001879085.1 Nicotiana attenuata | reverse complement strand
TCAATCAAAGTCATAAAATACCTGGCGCCACTCTTAGAGGGAACTCTGTTTGGACCCCACAAGTCTAAATGTATATAATCTAACTTGTCTCTGGTATTGCGCTCTGCCTTCTTGATAAATTTTACCCTACACAGAATGCTCAAAAAGAAATTCAAAACGTGATTTTTATACCCATCCAGAAAATTTTGCTTGCTCAACAAAGTTAAACCCTTGTCACTCATATGACCAAGTCGCAAGTGCCACAACTGAGATTGATTTAGATCACTTTTTCTAGAAGCTACACCAGTTTCCCTTTCAACTACACTAGCCTGAAGATGATACAATTTAGAATGTTGTTTACCTTTCATGAGTACCATGGAGCCTTTACACACTTTATGTATTCCATTCTCGGAGTGAAACTTAACCTTGATCATCCAAAGTAGTAACGGAAATCAAATTTCTCTTTATATAAGGAACATGCCAGCACTCAATATTTCTAATGATTCCATCAAACATTCTCAATCTGATATTACCAATCCCCTCTACTGGTAATAGATTATCGTCTCCCATGTAGATAGTCCTACTCATCTGCTTGTAAGTTTCAAACTAACTTTTGTATGGACACATGTGGGGAAAGTAGCACCAAAATCAAGAACCTAGGAATTCTGCCCATGACTAGAACTCGGGCCACAGACTTCCTGTATATAGTCACTATCATCAGAATTATTGCCAGTGTCAACAATATTTGGTAAATTATCTATTTTCTGCTTCCTCTTTTCTCTTTGAGCTTAGGACAATCTCTCTTATACTGACCTTGCTTCCCGCACTAATAGCAGTTCTGCTTTGTTGCTCTAGACTTCGATATGGTAGTTGACTTTTTCTTGTTAAAGTCATTTGTGTTCTTCCTCTACTCACAAGGCCCTTGCCGTCAATTTGATGTCTGGAAAGCTCCTTTTCAACTCTTTAGATATTAGTGCATTACTAACATGTTGCAGTTAAATACTGTCTTTCCCTTATAGCAGTGTATCGGCAAAAGTATCATAAGATAATGGTAAAGAATAAAACACAATCAAGGCCTGATCCTCACTCTCAATTTTGGTATCCACGTTCTTCAAGTCCATTATAATTGAATTAAACTCATCAAGGTGAGTTTTAATAGGTGTACCTTCGTTCAGGTAGAGGCGGTTTGTCAACGATTTCTTGGTGTTGGGTGTACGAACAAAGTCCCACATTGATAGCTGAAAAGATTGGGAGCCTACATATAAAGCGTAAAGATCTCCTAATGGCGTAAGGCCTTTTGGGGAAAATCGTGTGGGCTTGCCCAGAGCGGATAATATCACACCATGTTAAGAGTGCATTTGGGATAGTTTATCCCAACAACTGGTATCGGAACCCAAGTTTGGCAGGACGAGTATGGAGATGGCAAAGTGATGGTGCGCAGCGGTGCGCACACAAGAAGAAGCTAGTTACGGGCTTCGTTTGCCATAATACTCTAGCGATGTGAGTGGCACGCGATGAATCTTGAAAAAAGACACATGAATCGTGGTAGTGAGCCGCATGGAACTTAGTTCGAGGGGGAGATTGTTGGATGTGAACAAAGTCCCACATTGAAAGCTGAAAATATTGGGAGCCTAAATATAAGGTGCAGGTATATCATAATGGTGTGAGGCCTTTTGAGAAAAATCGTGCGGGCTTAGCCCAAATCGGACAATATCACACCATGTTAAGATTGTATTTGGGATACTGTGATGACCCGACCCGTCGTCACGTGTGTTACCGCCCCGTTTCCCCCATTTTATGCTTCTTCATGTTTCATTATCAGTATTTGATGTGTTAGAGTTGGTTTGGAA
>NW_017701836.1:0-1830 GCF_001879085.1 Nicotiana attenuata | reverse complement strand
AAAACCACCGAATAACTTGTACAGTCAAAGAGGAACACATAGGCATGTCGCACCCCCTTTTTCTCTCGAAATCAGGTTTATGACATTTGGTTGGGACAAACTCTTTCCTTTTGGGAAAGGGTCTTTGCAATTTTGAAGAGTCGCCACCTAACGATTTTAAGGTGCGTTATGGCACCTATGGGGTTCAACTACGACTATGTTTGGTAACCAGAGATAGGGCAAGGGCTTGAAATTATCCCAAGGGGAAGGTGTTAGGCACCCCTCAGGATCCACTAGTGTGGTTCCCGGCCAGATAGTTCTTTGTGAATTTGTTAAATTAACAAATAAGGCTCAAATAAGAGGGGATTTTAAATAGACAAGTGTTTGAAAATAATTAAATAAAGCAAGGTTTTGAAAAGAGTTATAATCTAGGCATGCTGATGAATGTAAAGGGGTCCTAGGTTTATTTGCAATATGGATCACATCAATGCAATACCCGGTAATCACTCCTCAAAGAGGGGCTACACGTGGCATTAGCGCACCGGTCATCATATCCATATCTACCCTTCCTACCCCGTAAAGGTATTAAAGCGCAGATTGGTCTCGACCTCTATTGCGTGCTATTACCCGTCACATTCCTATCAGTCCCGGAGGAATTTTAGGACTACTATTCCTATAAGATTGAGGATTTTAGGCTGACTCTTAGGTTTAAAGGTAAAAAGGCTAAGGCGACATACAAAAAAACACGTAGGACTGCATTTAAAGAGGAAACATGTAGGCAATTAGAAGGCTCATATAAACCTCCGCGAATAATGCACATAAATAGCACGACTCAAACACAGTTAAAGTCTGAATTTTAAAAGGTCCTAAAGTAGGAAATTTGAGTCAGAACCAGATTCATTATATAGCTCAGATAAGAAGTCCGAATCAGGCTTGCCTGTTGGTTGTAACAATTGATAATTAACGAAGGCAGTTCCAGTTATATTCAAGCAATTACCTGAGGCTTGCCTAGGCGTAATAATGATATCCTATGAGTATGATATCTAATTGATGCTGTAAAGCAGTGATTAATTTTAAACAGGCAATTTGGATCCTATAAACATGCTTTGTGACGGAATTAGATCGAGGCAATTGTTTGAGAAACTTATTAAAGAAACGGCAGATTAATTAACTAATCCCATTTAGAATAATGAACTAAATGGCTTCTCCAACTAAACTAGTTTTAAATTTTATAGGCATGATTTCTATTATAGCTATTTAGATCCTATAGGCATGGTATCTAAGTGTTAAAAGCTGACTTTGGACTCTATAGGCATGTTATTTATTATTAAAGCCATTTATATCCTATAGACATGATTTCTAATTGTGAAAGTAAAGCGTGCAGAATTTATTGCTGATCCTATAGGCATGGTTTCTAATTATGAAAGTGAAGCATGCAGAATTTATTGCTGATCCTATAGGCATGGTTTCTAGTTATGAAGCATGCAGCATTTATTTTAACAAGCACTGACCCTCTAGACATGTTATCTACCCAATTTACCCATGATATATACAACTACCCACCCTTTTCACTAGTCTCCCCGATATTGTTTACAGATTATTAGAGTCAAAATGATTGAATTATAAAAGAAATGCAGAAATAAGAAATTACAACCAAAAGAAGCCTGATCTTGACTTCCTATCTGAGTCATATAATTAATCACTTCAATGCCAATGTTTCAAAGCCTTTCTCATACCGGAGTGTGTCAAAGTTCCCTAAGGATCTCAGGGGATCCCGGGCAGTGCTCACACCCAGGTTTACATAACCAAATAGAAGGAGTGGAGTGCGGAAGGGCCAGCCCTTATGTGTCC
>NW_017701835.1:0-1831 GCF_001879085.1 Nicotiana attenuata | reverse complement strand
GAACTAGAACGAACCTTTGCCCATTTGAAGTAGCGGGTTCGATTGGAACGATGACATCCATGCCCCAAGAGGAGAAAGTCCAGGGTGCACTTGTTGCATTGAGTTCATTGGTGGCTCTCGTATCATATCAGCATGTATCTGGCATTGGTAACACTTTTGGACATACTTGATGCTGTCTGTTTCCATAGTCATCCAAAAATATCCTGCTCTTAGTATTTTCTTGTCCAAGACAAAGCCATTCATGTGCGGTCCGCAGGTTCCGGCATGTATTTCCTCGAGCAATCTGAATGCTTCTTTGGCGTCGACACACCGTAATAATCTCAGGTCTGGAGTCCTTCTGTACAGAATTTCTCCGCTTTGAAATAAATGGTTGGCTAACCTTCAGAGTGTGCACTTATGAGTATGAGTTGCGTGTTCTGGATACTCTCCCTTTTGCCAAGTATTCTTTGATGTCGTGGAACCACGGATTTCCGTCATTTTCTTCTTCAACATGAGCACAATAAGCCGGTTGTTTATGAATTCCTATTCGGATAGGATCGATGAAGTTCTTGTCTGGGTGTTGTATCATGGAAGATAAAGTCGCTAATGCATCTTCTAGTTCTCTCCACAATTCAGCTGCATCTGCTACATACTCAACACTATCTGTAATTTCCTTAGCTAAGGAATTTAGAATCCATGAAGTGACTGTATCATCATATCTCTCCCATAATCGAAATTTTGATGAATCTAGATCTGGCCTCTTGCATTCTTCGTTGATAAATCCCAGCTTATTTTTCACTGGCAGGGCTCGCATTACACCCCTTTTCCATGATCGATATCCAAAAACATCAAAAGGAATAGGAACCAAAGCTATTCCGGGATTATCATATGAATGGGCTACAGATATCAACACTTGACTGATTAGAAGACTATGCCATAGGTGGTGTAGATTGAACATCGTTTTTAATAATCGTCATCTCTTTCAATAAGAAATTTCTAAACAATTAAGGACTGGAATCTAGTAATTACAGATCTAACAACAATTTCTAAGTGAATATCGATTCAGAAACAGAACATAACCTCCTCACAATTGTAACTTGAAATCGGTGGAAAAGTGGACTTGCATATGTGCGATCTAGAAGAAATCGAGAATGATGGATGTAGAGTTAACAGATTCAGAGAAGCGAGACCAGATCTAAGCTCCTAGTTCCGATATCATATTAGAAATCCCAATGAAACGGTAGCTCAAAGCTCAATTGAGCTTTGATGGTGAACAGGTCTGAACCTCGCTGCCATGGGAGCTCAGAGTAAGGGAGAAGACGAGGAGAGGGAAAGAAGAAGATTCTGGAATTTTTCTATTCACTCTCAAAAAATAAAAAAAATGAGTGGAGTGTATCCACTATATACAAAACGAGAATCAAAGCTAGAGTAAGGAAAATGAAAATGAGCTAACTAACTAACTTCTACAGCTGTCACTTAGCTGTACTAATTGCTCTACGAACTAACAACTAACACTAACATTCCAATAACTAATTAATGTGAGCTAAGATTGATAATTAATCTTAATAACATCTTTAAGATAAAAAATGTTAAACTCCATGCATATTAAGCCAAATAAGTTTACATAAATTAAAACTCATGAAGTTTTACTATATGGTTTCTCCTTAAACGTCAACTCTGAACTTAATATTGTGAATTTTTCTAAGGTGGCCCTACCCCTTTTTGGAACTTTCAATGCCGTGGGCTCCTCTATGGTACGTAAACCTTTATAAATTTTGTACTACGTTTCTTTGTTCACTCTTCTGCTAAATCTAATGCTTATTGCTTACGTGCTACGGCAGGTACTTTTGCT
>NW_017701834.1:0-1831 GCF_001879085.1 Nicotiana attenuata | reverse complement strand
ATACATGCATTGTAGATTTGTCCACACTTTCAGAAAATGAACTCACTTGCTTAAGTGTGTTGGACAATGATCCCCTCCTTTGGCACAAGAGACTTGGACATGCAAGTCTGATTCAACTCAACAAATTAGTCTCCAAGGACCTGGTGATAGGGCTGCCTAACATCAAGTTCAAGGAAGACAAAGTTTGTGAGGCTTGTGCAAGGGGGAAGCAGGTAAGATCCTCTTTTAAATGCAAGAAAGTGGTAAGTACCACCAGAACGATGGAACTGGTCCATATGGATCTCTGTGGTCCAATGAGAATATTAAGCAGAGGTGGTAAAAGACATGTGATGGTGCTTGTTGATGATTACTCTAGGTTTACTTGGACATTATTTTTAACATCTAAAGATGAAGCATTTGACATGTTTACTTCTTTTGTTAGAAAAACTCAGAAACAACTAGGTAATCATCCTGCATCAATTAGGTCTGATCATGGAACTGAATTTGAAAATGCTAAGTTTGCTGAATTTTTGCATGCTACATCATAAATAGTTGCATGACTAGACCTCTTGTTAAGAAGATTCCCTATGAGTCACTTAAAGGGAGAAAGCTAAATATATTCCATCTTAGGGCATTTAGATGCAAGTGCTTTGTGCACAATAATGGCAAAGACTCCCTAGGTAAGTATGATCCCAGAAGTGATGAGGGAGTATTCTTGGGATATTCTTCACATAGTAAAGCTTATAAGATATAGAGTAAAAGAACTATGTGTGTAGAAAAAATGTATATGTTATTTTTTTAAAACTAACATTCTTTCTGAGATGCAGGAATAAGATAATGAAGAGATTGGGCTGATAAGAAATTCAAATGGTGAAATCACAGTCCAGACTGAAGCTGCACCAGAAGAAGGAACAGGTGATGGAACAGGTTCTTCTACCTAGGGCAACATGACAGGGGGAACTGACTAGAGAGGAACTGATCCTCAAATCTCGAGGGAACCTGTCCATGAACCTATTCCTCAGTAACAAAACCAGGAAGGAACATCCAATGAAATTGACACTCCTATTGCAACATCCACAAAATTAGATATAGATGAACCTGGTTCATCTGTTGATCAGAAGTTGTATAGGGGAATGATTGGTTCTCTTTTATATCTCACTACTAGCAGACCTGACATTGTGTGCAGTGTAGGTCTTTGTGCTCGATTTCAGGCAAATTCAAAGGAGTCCCACTTGACTAATGTAAAGAGAATATTGAGATACTTGAAAGGCACCACTGACCTATGCCTTTGGTATCCAAAAGGTTGTAATTTTAATCTAGTGGGATATGCTGACACTGATTATGCAGGTTTCCTAGTGGATTGGATGAGCACCTCAGGTATGGCACACTTCCTTGGTTCATGTCTTGTGTCATGGGCTACCAAAAAGCAAAATTCAATGGCCTTATCAACTGCTGAAGCTGAGTATGTTGCTGCTGCTTCATATTGTGCTCAATTGTTGTGGATCAAACAACCATTACTGAAATTTGGAATTGATGTTGGTTGCATCCCTATATTTTTTGTGATAACACTAGTGCTATTAGTATGACAAAGAAACCAGTTCATCATAAGATAACTAAGCACATAGTGTTAGGCGCCATTTTTTAGAGACAACTATGAGAAAAGCTTGATCACTGTGGAGTTTTGTGCTACTACCAAGCAAATTGCTGACATCTTCACAATAGCCTTAAGTAGAGATCACTTTGAGAGGAACAGGTTGGAATTAGGGATGAATAAGATCACCTAAAAGGACCAGTTCAAGGTTAAACGAAAAAAATGAATATTTTTTTTTGGTTAGAAAGTCTGTGAATTGTG
>NW_017701833.1:0-1831 GCF_001879085.1 Nicotiana attenuata | reverse complement strand
CTGGCATAAACTAGGGAGTGAGACCCTATGTTAGAAAGACATCAGGATATGCTGGCATCAACTAGGGAGTGGGACCCTATGCTGGAAAGTCATCAGGTTAAGCTAGCATCAACTAGAGAGTGGGACCCTATGCTGGAAAGTCATCAAGTTATGCCGGCATTAATTAGGGAGTGAGACCCTATGTGGAAAATTCATCAGCTTGTGCTGGCATTAACTAGGGAGTGAAACCCTATGTTGGAAAGTTATCATATTATGCTGGCATCAACTAGGGAGTGAGAATCCATGTTTGAAAGTTATAAGGTTATGCTAGCATCAACTAGCGAGTGGGACCCTATGTTGGAAAGTCATCAGGTTATGCTGGCATCAAGTAGGGAGTGTGACCTTTTGTTGGAATATCATCAGGTTATGCCGGCATCAACTAGGGAGTGGGACCCTATGCTTGAAAGTCATCAAATTACGCTGGCATCAACTAGGGTGTAGGACCCTATGTTGGAAAGTCATCAAGTTATGCTAGCATCAAATAGGGAGTGGGACCCTAAGATGGAAAGTCATTAGGTTATGCTGGCATCAACTAGGGAGTGGGACCCTCAGTTCGAAATTTATCAGGTTACGTTTGCATCAACTACGGTGTGAGACCCTATGCTGGAAAGTCATCAGGTTGTGCTGGCATCCACTAGGGAGTGAGTCCCTATGTTGGAAAGTCATCACGTTATGCTGACATCAACTTGGGAGTCAGACCCTAAGCTGGAATGTCATCAGGTTATGCTGGCATCAACTAGGGAGTGGGACCGTCTAGCTGGAAAGTCATCAGGTTATGCTGGCATCAACTAGGCTGTGGGACCCTATGCCGGAAAGTCATCAGGTTATGTTGGCATCAACTAGGGTGTGCGACCCTATATTGGAAAGTCATCAGGTTTTGTTGGCGTCAACTGTGGAGTGGGACCCTATGTTGGAAAATAATCAGTTTATGAATGCATCAACTAGGGAGGGAGACCCTATATTGGAAAGTCATCAGGTTATGCTGGCATCAACTAGGGAGTGGGACCCTATGCTGGAAAGTCATCAGGATATGCTGGCAACAAGTAGGGATTGGGTCCCTATGCTGAAAAGTCATCAGGTTATGTTGGCATCAACTAGGGAGTGAGACCCTATGTTAGAAAGACATCAGGATATGCTGGCATCAACTAGGGAGTGAGACCCTATGCTGGAAAGTCATCAGGTTATGCTGGCATCAACTAGGGAGTGGGATCCTATGGTGGATAGTCATCAAGTTACGCTGGCATCAACTTATGAGTGGGACCCTATGCTAGAAAGTCATTAGGTTATGCTGGCATCAACTAGGGAGTGGGACCCTCTGTTTGAAATTTATCAGGTTATGTTTGCATCAACTACGGTGTGGGACCCTATGCAGGAAAGTCATCAGGTTGTGCTGGCATCTACTAAGGAGTGAGTCCCTATGTTGGAAAGTCATCTCGATATACTGGCATCAACTAGGGAGTGAGACCCTACGCTGGAAAGTCATCATGTTATGCTGGCATCAAATAGGAAGTGGGACCCTAGCTGGAAAGTCATCAAGTTATGCTGGCATCAACTAGGCTGTGGGACCCTATGCCGGAAAGTCATCAGGTTATGTTGGCATTAACTATGGTGTGCGACCCTATATTGGAAAGTCATCAGGTTTTGTTGGCATCAACTATGGAGTGGGACCCTACGTTGGAAAATCATCAGTTTATGATTGCATCAAATAGGGAGGGAGACCCTATATTGGAAAGTCATCAGGTTATGCTGGCATCAACTAGGGAGTGGGACCCTATGCTGGAAAGTCATCAGG
>NW_017701832.1:0-1831 GCF_001879085.1 Nicotiana attenuata | reverse complement strand
TATGACCGTTATATGTCTTATTATCTATATTATGTCATTATCATTCTTTGAAAACTGAAGAGAATTATGTTGTTATTAGCTAACCAACCTATTTTCAAAGCATGTAGTATATATATATATATATATATATATATATATGCTAGTTACGATTAGCCCGGGCTGTGCCCCGGCCCAATAACTATAGTCAAATATTTTAGATTATAAGTTTTAAAAGTTTTTTTTTTAAATTTCGTGTGTAGTCAAATATCGTTTGGCAGATTCACTGTTTACTTTTTTAAGCTGGTATACATAGATTATATATTAGTTATATATAATTATACACATATGATACAAGAATTATACATATATTATATAGCCCTCTTGATTTTTCAAAGTCATAATGCCAAATTAATTTAGCTAAAATATTTTTGATCATAGGAAAGTCCGTGAAAGCTACTAAATGTACGGGTAAGACACCATGTAATGCCTCAAAAGCTTATATACATAATTTTTAAAGTTATTTAAATATTAATTAGGAAAATAACTTTTCAAGCAAGGTCATTACTTGTTTTTCTTTTTTATGTTAAGTTGGACTCCGTTTTACTCTACTATTTTAGTTTTATAAGATTTTAGAGATGAGTATCGCTAATTTTAGGTCTAGTATAACTTTTTCGTTAATTTAACCGTGAATTCCTTATCCTACTTGGTTCATATTAAGGTAATTAGTAATACTTTGTTAGTTTTAATTAGGCGCTGTTGCCATCATTCTATTAGTAGGAGTAATTAACAACTATTTTAATGCTTGATTTTGAAGCTTCTATTAGTAGGAGTTATTAACAACTATTTTAATGCTTGATTTTGAAGCTTCTATATAGTATTTGGCTGTATCAAATTATTTTTCTTCCCTTTAGCAAAAAAAAGAAATTAGACAAAAATGAAAGGTTAGTTGTCATGTGCGAGATAATATATGGACACTTGATGTGGAACTACATCACCGAAATTAGTGCGTGTTGGTAATGATACTTCTTAACCTCCTTTACTGAGAGAGCAGACATTCTGGAATTTTGTTAGTTGGAGATGGCGTTACCTCTCCATGGTTGTTCGAGATTTAGCTGAGAAAGCAGCGCTGGTTCCACGCGTTAAAATTGGAATCCACGTGTTAAGCTATGTAATGAAATGAATAGCTGTAAAAGCTTTGAAATGATAGAAGTATCCTCAGATTAAGAGGGAATAGCAGAGAGCTCTCGGTCAACATGTCTGTTTCATCACGGGGTATTTTTGATAGTTTGCAATATTTGTGCTTCACTGCTGTTGTACCTAAAGTCTTCATGTACATACTATAGCACACTGAAGTGCAAACTTGACAACAAGAGGAAAGACGGAGAGAGCAGACTTTCTGAAATTTTGTTAGTTGGAGATGGCGTTACCTCTCCATGGTTGTTCGAGATTTAGCTGAGAAAGCAACGCTGGTTCCACGCGTTAAAATTGGAATCCACGTGTTAAACTATGTAATGAAATGAATAGCTGTAAAAGCTTTAAAATGACAGAAGTATCCTCAGATTAAGAGGGAATAGCAGAGAGCTCTCGGTCAACATGTCTGTTTCATCACGAGGGTATTTTTGATAGTTTTCAATATTTGTAACAATATTACAAACTTTGTACCAAGTATAATCACAAAGCATTTATTTTGGGATGAAATGAGATAATTTATATTATCAAAGAGATTTTAAGTATAAAAGTACTACACACTTTTAAGATGACATAATTTACCCCTTCCTGGAGTACATTATCTATTTGGTCTTGATACATTAGTGATTAATATCATCCATATAAAAACGGAAAAAAAGTTAAA
>NW_017701831.1:0-1832 GCF_001879085.1 Nicotiana attenuata | reverse complement strand
TGTTATTAATCAAAAAATAGACTTTCATTATATAAAATATGTACAAAATAGACTATCACTATACTAAAATATACTAAATAGACTGTCACTATACAATTTATATACAATTAGCTCTCACTATACAAAATATATACAAAATAGACTGTCACTATACAAAATAGACTGTTACTATACAAAAAATATACACAAAAGACCGTCACTATACAAAATAAGCTGTTACTATACAAAAAATATACAAAATAGGCTGTCACTATACAAATAGACTGTTACTATACAAAAAATATACAAATAGACTGTCACTATGCAAAAAATATACAAAAATAGTTTGCTATTATACAAAAAATATATAAAAATACTTATAAGATGCAAAAGTACATTTAAAAAGGCAAAAAGGGGTTGCTCTATCGCGCCAGGTGAGGGTCGAACCTGCGACCTTCAGCTTAGGAAACAGGCGCTCTAACCACTGAGCTATATGCGCTTATGTTGTCATGCTTATTCCTTTCGGCTACTATATGCAATACGTTTGGGCCGAAGGGCCATCTTTTGTAAGTAGGACAAAACATGGGCTATTAAAATTTTGAGGGGCTATAGAGGGTAGTTTGCTCTTTTTTTGGGTGTGTCCATATACGTGGGCCTCAACGATATCATCCAACACAGCCACCGTTTATTTGGCCCAAAACCCCAGTCATTAGTTCATGACTACTTGACCCTTGTTTTCTTTGGGGTTTTGGCATGGTATAACAACATACCCATATAATGTTAATAGCCTAGTTACAGATGTTGACATCAAATAGCCTATAAATGTATATCACAAAAATAATATGTATATCACAATTTTTTTTCTTCTTTGTCTATATTATGGGTGTCCAACGGGACAGGACGGGACGGGACGGGACAAGATTTAGGCGGGACGGTGGCGGGACGGGACGAAACGGGACGGGACAAACGGGACGAAACGGTCGTCCCGTCCCGTCCCGCCAACCAAACGGGACGGGACGGGACGGGGCGGGACGGGACGGGACGGGTCGCGGGACGGGTTCGCGGGCCTTAGTGTATTTTTAAAAAAAAAAAATTCTAGTTTTTTGAAAATTACTATGTTTTTAAAGTTTGCAACGGCTAGATTTTTGACTTATTTAATAAACTTAAATATTACTATGTTAGTATGTTAAAAAGAAAATTAGAAAACTAAGTAAAGAATTATAAAATATTAAAACAAAAGACTTGTAATGAAATAATCTAGTAAATATAAATTTATAATAGAGTTATAATTTATTTAATATAATTTCAAAGTATTAACTATTAAGTAACACCGACAAATCATAAAAATAATTCATCTCTTAGAGCCATTTATTTTATTAATAGAACTTTCAAATCTCAAATACAAATACAATTCTTTTGAAGAGCACCTAATCTACGCAGCCACCTTCTAGGAAGGGTTCTGTTTGAACTAGGTCTCTTAGTAGCCAATTACAAATTATCATACTAATATTTGTAAGCTCCTATATAACTTCTTTGTAACTTATCAATAATATCTCTTGGACATTCTACTGGAATTGGCAATGTTGATTGATGAGCTCCATGCCATCATCGCTCCCAGTGGTAAGTATCTCATTGTATTCTTCTTCCTCCCTAGTGGTTAGTTTTTCAAAACCAAAATTTCTGAATTAATCCAATCTCTGAATAAGACGGAAATCTCTAGACTGTCCTCCGCTAATGAATGTCTATGATCTCCAATTTGAAATCTTGCCGCGCTAAAAGCACTCTCCGATGCTACTGATGATGCTTGAATGCCAGGATATCTCGGGCCATAATTGAAAGTGTTGGAAAAGCCT
>NW_017701830.1:0-1833 GCF_001879085.1 Nicotiana attenuata | reverse complement strand
TGGAGAAAATGTAAATCCCACATTTTTCAAGAGTCTTGTTGGAAGCTTAAGGTACTTGACATGCACAAGGCCGGATATTCTTTATGGTGTTGGACTTGTGAGCCGCTTTATGGAAGCTCCTACTACCTCCCATTTAAAGGTAGCAAAAAGAATACTTCGGTACATCAAAGATACACTTGATTATGGAATTCTTTATTCATCTTCTAAGGATTCTAAGTTTGTGGGATATTGTGATAGTGATTGGGCTGGTGATATTGATGATCGTAAAAGTACTACTGGGTTTGTTTTCTTCTTGAAAATTCTGCATTTACATGGAAATTCTAAAAAACAACCAATTGTTACTTTGTCAACTTGTGAGGCGGAGTATGTTGCAGCTTGCTCATGTGTTTGTCATGAAATTTGGTTAAGAAGTTTGTTGGAGGAACTTCACCAACCACAAAAGGATGCCACAAAGATTTTTGTTGACAACAAGTCGGCTATCGAGTTAGCCAAAAATCCTGTATTTCATGAAAGGAGCAAGCATATAGATACAAGGTATCACTTTATTAGAGATTGTATATCTAATAAAGTTGTGGAGCTTGAGCATGTGAAGTCGCAAGATCAAATTGCGGATATTTTCACCAAGCCATTAAAGATTGAAGTTTTTCAAAAGCTAAGGATGGCGCTTGGAGTGATGAAACAAGTTTAAGGGGGGATGTTAAAATTATAATAAACTTGTTTCATTAGTTCACATTTATATTAAATATGTTTAGATTAGTTCATATTAGTATGAGATGTATGAACAAGTGTAGACTAATGTGAACTTCGTTATATGTATGAACTAGTGTAGACTAATGTGAACTTCATTATGAGATGTATGAACTAGTGTAGACTAATGTGAATTTAGTTAGTGTGTTTACATGAAGTTTAGGCTAGATACATGTAGGAGTTCTACTATAAATACCCATGTATGCTAGCCATTTGGAACAAGTCAAGTTGAATGAAAAATATCATTTCTTCTCCATTCTTAAAGTGAGTTGTGAGTGTTTGAGTGTTTTGTTGTCTTGCTCTCCCAAATTATTTTTTTTCCAACAGTGAAAAGATAGCAATTGAATAGCAAAAAGAGCAACAAATTTGTTGATCCCTGAACATTGATCTAGGGTGAAGATTTTTCACCATTTTACTGAACTATAAGCTAAGATCATTGCTATATACAGTGGAAGTACAGTAGTGAGAACATAGCAAAGGTCTGAAAGTGATATCATTTTTTTCTTAACTGATGAAACTCAGCAAAAAGACTCAAAATTTATGGGAAATGAGAGAGGTGATATGATATATTTATGTGAATTAAAAGGCAGACAAAGAAGTAAAAGCAAAAGAATAGAAAGTATGATATAATTTATGCTCAAAATATAAGTAAAAGAATTAATCCCCTAAGTTAGAAAAGTGAGGGTGCTCACTGTTCACTACCCATATTAGAGGTGACAAATGTAGAAAACCAATAGCTAAGTATCAAAAATTCTTTTCATGAAGATAAAAGACATTGTTAAGAGTCTTTGTAAATCCCAATTAAAACAACACAATTGCATGATATGTATGTTAAAGTTAAAATTGTGTATTTAAAACATCTGTAAGTCATATTCATGAACTGCTTTTAGTAGTAGTGAGTTGATACTTCTGTAATGACGTTCTAACAAGTCAATACAGGAAAAAAGTAAAATACATTTAAAGTATAAGGTTCAAAGCAAAAAAATTTATCTCCTTGTATAATCGCAACAATCACTTATTAATACAATAGCATTAAACTAGCTAGAAAATAGACAGATAACAAGGGCCTTCCACTAAACACTAACA
>NW_017701829.1:0-1833 GCF_001879085.1 Nicotiana attenuata | reverse complement strand
CATGATTGGTCTTTCCACTGCGATACTCCAAGTTGAAGTGGAATTCAGCTAGGAGTTCCTGCCACCTGGCCTGTCGACCGTTCAGCTTCGGCTGGGTCATGAAATGGCTAACAGCTGTGTTGTCTGTCTTGACCACGAATGGGGTTCCCAGCAGATAGTGCCTCCAGAGGCGCAAGCAGTGGACGACAGCCAATAATTCTTTCTCATGGGCGGCATAGCGCCGCTCTGCATATCAGCTTCCGACTCTCGTACGCTACAGGGTGCCCTTCTTGTAGCAGGACTCCGCCGAGTGCATAGTCAGAAGCATCTGTTTGTACCTCGAACGGCTTGGCCAAATCAGGAAGGGCCAAGACGGGACTACTAGACATAGCCGCTTTTAATGCGTTGAAGGCCTCTGCTCTCCTTGGCCCCCAATCCCAAGGTGTGACCTTTTTGAGGAGTTCTGTCAATGGCACTGCGATAAGTGAGTAGTTCTTCACAAACCGCCGGTAGAAGTTGCATAGGCCAAGGAACGCCCTCAAGGCGTGGACATCCTTAGGTGTCGGCCAATCTGTGATGGCCTGGATTTTCTGTTGGTCCATCTTGATGCGTCCTTCCTCGATGACATGTCCAAGGAAATCAATTTGCTTCTGAGCAAAGGAGCACTTGGATAACTTTACATATAGTTCATGTTCTCGCAACCGAGCTAGGACCTTCCGCAAGTGTACTAGGTGTTCTTCCAATGTCTGGCTATATACCACAATGTCATCTAAGTAGACCACCACAAATTCGTCGATGTACTCTCGGAAGGCTTGGTTCATGAGAGTGCAAAACGTAGCAGGGGCGTTGGTCAAGCCGAATGGCATGACCAGGAAGTCGTACGACCCATATCTTGTCACACAGGTCGTCTTGTGTTCATCACCCTCTGCAATCCGAACTTGCCAATAACCTGTCTTCAGGTCTATCTTGGTGAACACCGTAGCACCACCCAGTCTATCAAACAAGTCCGCCATTAGGGGAATAGGGTACTTGTTCTTCACGGTGATTTTGTTTAGAGCTCGATAATCCACACAGAGTCGCAGGCTGCCATCATGTTTCTTTTGGAATAGAACAGGGGACCCATATGGGGACTTGGAGGGTACAATGATCCCTGTATCAAGCATTTCCGTCAATTGTCTCCGAAGCTCGGTGAGTTCGGGTTGTGACATTCTGTAAGGCGCCCGGGCAGGTGGCTTCGCGCCCGGCACCAACTCAATTTCATGGTCCACAGTGCGCCTAGGCGGGAGCCGCTTTGGCATGTCTTGTGGCATGACATCTTCAAACTCCAGTAGTAACTCCTTCACGGGTTCAGGAATGGGACCCGAGGAGCGTTCTATATCTTCAATGCAGAGGGTTGCCAGGAACGTAGGTTCATTCCTTTTGACCCCCTTCTTCAACTGCAAGGCCGAGATGTTCTCAACGGCCATCTTCATGGGCAGGCACGGGATAATGCAGGGCTTGGCCCTATTGGTACCCATCATCAGTAGCATGTCTGCAAATGGTACAGGCATGGTGTTGGTTTGCCTTAGGAATTCCAGCCCAACAATCAACTCGAAGTCATCTATGATCACCACTCGCAGGTTAAATTTTCCTTCGTAAGGCCCAAGCTTCACCGGTACTTCTTTAGCTATTCCACCCACTGGCTGGGGAGGTGAGTTGATAGCCTTGACGCCACCTTTACCTTTCCCTACAACTAGTCCAAGGCGCTCCACCTGAGTCGAGGCTAAGTAGTTGTGGGTAGCACCCGTGTCTATCATAGCCCGAATGGGCTTGCCATTCACCTTCATCTCGACGAACATTAAGGTCCTCTCTTGT
>NW_017701828.1:0-1833 GCF_001879085.1 Nicotiana attenuata | reverse complement strand
TATATATATATATATATATATATATATATATATATATATATATATATATACTAGTACTAGTCTTAATGTACGTGTGTTGCACGTGTATTATACGTTTATTAATAAGAAATTATAAAGTAAAATCGAATTATGCGTAGTAGAAATTGATGCCGAGATAAATACATGTTCATTTAATTCAAAAAATAAATATTAACGCATTGATATACATAACAACTTGGATTAAAAAATATAACTACTAATTATGGGATTAGAAAACATATCCTATGTAATGACTTCATATCGTCCCCATCACTAAATCATGCCAAGAAAAAAATTACACATAGAAAAAAAAAACAAGGAGAATAAGTATATGGTTGGGGGTGAGAGCAAAAAAAGTACAAACTTAAGTATTTATAACTTTAACCATAATATAAAATTTAAAAATAATGACTCGGTAAATAGTGGCTTTAAAGAATAGTTCAGTGAAGAAAGTAAAAGTATTACCTCTCCACCATTTCACCCACCACCTCTTCTTTTTCCCCAATCACCAACTCTCTTCGATCTGTTCCCCCATATACATAACTACTGTTATATTTGGGGGAAAAATATATTTACGTAACTCACTGATCACAAAAAAATAATGGAAAAAAGATTCAAATAAAAAGATTCCGCAATGGAGTTTTTAAAAATTTTAAAAATTTTTGAAATTCATCTTCAAGTGAAAATCTAAATTTTATGTCCAAATATTGATTTCGTACAAAAGTAAAATAAAATTCAGGAAAAAGTGAACTTTTTTTATGGCCAAATGGGCCCTAAATCTTCCCTACATCTATGATGGAAGAAATTAGTTTAATCGATTTCATGTAATAAACGTGTTATATGATTAACTCGAGAATCTAAATAAGATGAGTATATGAAAGCAAATCATATCGAACCAAATCTTTAGCTTAAATGATGACAATATAATTGCCCAATATATCAAAATATTTTATTAGGCTCTTATAATCGAATCATAAGCCTGAACACTAATAAAAATTACAAAAAGGAAACGTCAACAATAATTTAAATCTTATCACATGTGTCCAAAGGAACACCTAGAATTCAGTCTACACTGACCGAACAGATAACAAAATTAAAATGCGAATAGAATTATGTCATTGAAATCGAACGTGAAAGTTCTTGTTAGTATTAGTACTTGAAAACACACAACTCCTATAAGGAAGAAAGGAAAGAGAAAAAACAAGGAACTGCATGATAGATTATAGATACGAGCACCAGGATATATAGGTTCATACAGGATACTACTTATAAAAGGAGCAACAAATATCATAGATGAGAACAGTTGGCAGGAGACGACAACCTAGACGTTGTGATGAGTGAAACTGAAGCATCTGAGTACCTGTTTCAGCACTAAATTGGCATCACAAAATTTGTGTTTATTTAGAACTTTATTTTTGGTTAAGAAATTATTATACTACTAAAATAAGAAAAAGAAAATTAGGATCATAGAACATACCTTCAAGCCAATTCTATTCAACGTAAAATTTATGAATCTTTCTTTCCCCAATGCATAAGAAGATGATTCTTTTATCATCCTGTTATATAGAATCACACACTATACAATAGTTTAAGCGAATCATAGATGAATATTTATAACAAAAATAGAAAGAACTATTCAAGTAAATACTACATAACGTATGCTTACTATAAGCAAAAAGATTCAAATTTACCGCAATACCGAAGTAATTAATCAACAAAAACAAAACAACAACCGCATGAAGAAGAAATTAACGTAAAAAAAATGAAAAGCTTAAGCCTCATAGTTAGCATGCAAATAGTCAAAAGATCTTGTCT
>NW_017701827.1:0-1834 GCF_001879085.1 Nicotiana attenuata | reverse complement strand
TACCTTGCACAATCTGCATGATTTGTCTGTATCCTCTTGTTTAGCCATAACTAGGCTCTTCCTGAATCAACTACTAACTACTCATTGGTCCATTCTCATATCTATGCTCCGCGTAATCTCTCTTGGTATATGTCCTTTGTCTTAACTTACCTCTTGCACTGGCTCTTAATGTATCAAGTGTCTATTCACACTTATTTATCAACAATATCCTGGCTGGGAACTCTTACTGCCTCTCCCCGGCGTCGTGCTTGCATAACTTTCCGGAGTCGCGACATATCGATAGAATCTGAATAAAGACAATCTCATTCGTTTCGCCTTTCTACCACATTCTTCCTTTACTATTCAATAGTTACCTGAACCAATAACTCCGACTTAATAACATATCACACCATATTTCCCCTTTTAGGGAGTACTATGATTTAGTACTACGACGATCTACCTATAGATGTTTTACCTATTCATATTTGGCGTCTTTTCACATTATCAATGAACCTTAATTGCCTTATGGTAACCCTTCTGTACCAAGGATAACTGAATTTCTTATGCACGAAGGTGACACCTAGTGTAACTGGCACACTTAGTCCCTTAAGCTTAACTTTGCTCAGAGTGCTTGCTTTAGGTAAGCGACTTCCTAAATGACCTTTAACGGTTATTCGTCTGTTGTCTATTATATTATTGTTGGAGCACGATCTCTGAAATTCTCACGATGTCGACCATTATCAAATCCTCCGGTCCCTAATTCATGTTTGATTTTATCTTGTTCTCCAACCCATACTGATTTTTATTACTCCGGGGGTCTAATTTAGCCTTTTGGTAATCACATTCTGGTCATTAACTTATTTCTCGAAATGAGGATATGAACTTTGGCCTATACTCTATTATTGTCTCAGGGCTTGTCACCTCTTGTCTATTCCTTTACTTGACTATAGACTCTATCATCGTGTCATATTTTGATTTACCGTTATCACCCATTTATCACATCTTACTCATAATACTTTATTTACTCTCTTCTTATTCTCCTACTAATATTTCTGTTTATCACCTTATTCTGAAAACTTCAACAAAACATTCTTTCGCTTTTAACTCCCCTTACTCCGTCCATTGGCTCTTCGGGTCGCCTAACATTCTCTCTTTACTAGGGACGGGAGCCATACAAAGGTAAATATTTATCCCTTCTAGGATTCCAGTGCCAATCTTCTAAATTTTTGAATATTCTAGTATTCATATCTGATTGCACTATTCTAGAGTTCATCATCTGGGTGTCTCACAAGGAGATCTATTACCACATCTGCACTACCGTACCCTTAGGAAATGTTAGATAATGATAACAATCTTGGTTACACTAATCCCAGCTTGATCCTCATATTACATCATTCTCTTAAATTATATTTGTCAGCTCCCATAGGGCATAATTGAGATGGGTGTGGTCAATTGTATATAACTCTGTTACTGTTCAAGGTAACTCAAAATGCATGTATTTCTCTGCCTGAATTGTAAATACTCAAAACCTTCACTAACTGGTACCTCGTAACCTTCGCCACCTTGCTCCTTTTACTTGTTGAAACTTGTATCTAACTTCTGATTCTCTTGTTGATTTTTAAACCATATGGGTGGATAGATATTCATGCTTTAGGCCTCCTTATCAAGAAACTTACGCGTCTTAGTACACACATAATCTACTGAAGACCTTACATTTACTCATCATAAGCATGATGCAAAATCGAGTTCCTTTGACTCAACTCTTCCATAGCCATATCTTTTACCAACCGTCTTTCTGGATGTAGGAATCATCTTATTATGAATAAAATAGGAGTTGGGAACTTGAATTCTTACA
>NW_017701826.1:0-1834 GCF_001879085.1 Nicotiana attenuata | reverse complement strand
AGGATAAATACAGACGTCTCCGTACCGATCCGCGAGACTCTACTAAACCTGCTCATGACTCGTGAGACCTAGTAACCTAGGCTCTGATACCAACTTGTCACGACCCAATTCCCATACCCGGTCGTGATGGCGCCTCTCGTGAAGACAAGGCCAGCCAACTAACCCAAATCCTTTCACTAACAATTATTAAACATAAATGAATAGAAAATACAACTTAATGGCATTAGAAACTGTTAATTACTACCCGACCGGGGTGTCACAAGTCACGAGCATCTAAGGAAACCTTAACACAACTACAGGCCAATAAATATATACAAGTAAAATTTCTGGAAAACACAAGACAACATCCGGTGCCGCGAACGCTGGCGGTCACCTTGCTCAGCTACAATAACAATACCTTCAATCCGCTAATAACCCGCTACCGGGTGAGCGATACCTGCAACTGCACGCGAGGTGCAGGGAGTAAAGTGAGTACTTCCAACTCAGTGAGTAATAAACATATATAATGGCTGAAAGTAAGAAATTCCAAAATATTACAATATAAAGCTATAATCAGCGATTCAACACATTAAACGGTAGAACAACAACAATACCAGGACAAGTAAGACAAATAGGTATAAATGCATGAATGCACATGACCGCTGCGGCGCGCAGCCCGATCCATTTCGGTACCCGCGCTCACTGTGGGGGTTCAGACTCCAGAGGGGCTCCTACAGCCCAAGCGCAATATCATCGTAACATTCGCTGCGGCGTGCATCCCGATCCACACTCAGTCCAGATATATATATGCATGCAAGCCACTCGGGCACAGTCAAATTGTTCATTTTTAGTTTCAGTTATTAGGAATTATAGAGCTAAGTGTTTAAACCTTTATTTATTTACTAAGCATTTCGAGGCAGTGTCTAACTCAGGAATGATATCATGAAATATGCTAAGCATCATGGAAGCAGTGATAAGGATCCCTGAAGGATGCAAATGATAGGCACAAAGCCCCAAACATATTCATAAAATCCAAGTAGGATGATTACCAAACAATTTCTAGTCAAGCACACAGTACGAACATCAATCAGAACGGACTAGGTCACAATCCCCAGTCACAATCAACCCCGCACTCGTCATAGAGTACGTGTATTGCCTCAATATAGCATCACAATGTGATATACCAGGGTTTCAAACCCTCAGGTCATCATCTACATCTATTACTCACCTCTAGCCGGCCGAAGACTAGCTCGTAATGCCCTTTCCTCTCGAATCGACCTCCTCGCGCGTCGAATCTTGCCAAAACCACAACGAATACGTTACAATGTGCCAAAGAAACATAACCCAATCGAAAAGACTCGAGAAATATCGAAAATCGCAAAATTAGCAAAACCTGAGCCCCGGGCCCACTTCTCTAAATCCAGAAAACTTTACATCAAAACGATCCTTATCTCACCACGAGTCTATACATATCAAACTCACAAGAATCGGAGTCCATTTGACCCCTCAAATCATCAATTTAAGCTCTCTTAAGTTTCAAGCCCTAACCTCCATTTTTAGCATTTAATCCCTTAAATTTCAGTGTTCAATCCATGATTTTACACTATATAAACATAATCCGAGTCCAATAGTTCATACCTGATGAAGCCCCTTCGATTTCTCTTCAAAATCGCCTAAGAAACCGCCTAAGCCGAAGTCCAAAATATTTTTCTTCTCTTTCAAATTCGTGAACCACTGTTCACTTAAACCCAGACCGTTTTTCCGCTTCTGCGGTTAATATGCCGCACCTGCGGTCACCGCATATGCGACCAACGACTCGCTTCTGCGATCTCACTTAAATTCCCCCGGACCGCTT
>NW_017701825.1:0-1835 GCF_001879085.1 Nicotiana attenuata | reverse complement strand
AAGTTCTTCTAGGTTCAAAACCTGGGTATGTGTTCTAGACTGTGTACCCGAGCGGACAACTCGAGTCGAGGAGGGGGCTACGTACCGGGAACCAAAAGGCCATCCGGCTTAGTAACTTGTCCGGCCTTTTTCTTATTTCAGGGTATTACACTAACAGAATAGGGAGTCTCAACCAGTAAGCACATCCCCGGAGGTGAGAAGAGAAGGGTTTCGGCACAGTTTATATACAGTTCAGATAATATCAAAGCGGTAAAAAGCAACATTCTGCACATTTAGCATGAAACATGTAGGAAAATCAGATAAAGCCCAATACAACAATATATCTAAGCTCGAATTCTGAACCCTGAACCAAAGTTCTGGGTTCTTATCCCCAGCAGAGTCGCCAGAGCTGTCACACCTCCTTTTATAACACAATATAAAGGGAGTTATTTCCAACTTGAAGTGACAATCGGAACGGGATCTATTATTAAGATTTCAGAGTCGCCACTTGGGAAATTAATGGTGTCCCAAGTCACCGATTAAGTCCCGATCCGAGGAAATTATGACTCTGTTAGCAGTCTGCGAACCAGAACTCCGAGTAAGGAATTCTGTTAACCCGGGAAAAGGTATTAGGCATTCCCGGGTTCCGTGATTCTAGCACGGTCGCTCAACTGTTGTATTTGCTTTTATCTGATTCCGAAACATGTTCTAACTCATGTGCTTTTATTAGTAAACCACTTTTATTATTTTTTATGAGAATTGCAACGCCGTGAAAATGCATCTCGAACCACGTCGCACCAGTGCACCCGTGATTGTTAACACACTTTGACTACGTTGAGATTTGGATTTGGGTCACATAAATGTGCACCCGAATTCAGGAAAGTGATATTATTAAAGTACGCACCTAAAGCCACTACGCATTTTTTATTGTTTTGGGGGAAGGTCGTGAAATTCGCTAAACGACCTATCCCGAAGTCTAAATATTTAACTTAAGCATTTGTCAAGGGACCCGCGATTTATTTGCTTAGCGACCTTGAGAAACTTGAGAAACACTATTAAGTATTCTACTAACAAGAGAAGGCCCCAATCAATTAGTATGTCCATGTATTATTGCCAAGATACTCACATAGGTGTTGAACTAAAACAAAATACCCAAGGAAGCGTTCGAATTTGTGGGCCTTAAAGCAGGCCCTTACGAGAATTCAGGTCTTAAAACAGACCTTAAATGTTCAATAAATAGTTGTTGTCCAGACATGGGCCTTGTAGTAAGCCCAATAAGGAGACATTGCTAATTGCAAGATCAGCCTAGCCTGGAGACAAGCCCGACCTAGTATCCTTGTCATAGTTGGGCTTGTTTGTTTGGCCCAGACTTGGGCACAAAGACACTACTTTAAACCTGGGCCTGTGTAGACGAGCCGAAGCTCAAATTGTGAAAACTCAGCCACTGGCCTTAAGTCATACGAAAACAACATCAATTAAATGTGAGACATGCTGAATCTACACTCAATAACTTGCAACTAATTCGTAGCATCTTGTTTTAATTATAGTTTGGGCCCAGGCTTGTAGATAATCGCAGGTCTTTGGTATTTCTAATGCGTGGATCCTATTTCAAACTAACAGATTCCAAAGAGCTAATTTGACACTTATCATTGGCCGGTTTTAAAATACTATTTCGAACTCTATTGGCCTACCAACATGAATCATCACGAAAGGTTACAACCAAGTAATATGAACGTTCATAGCTTTACAGTTCATACAAATTTCAGCTCAAACTAAACAGTCCAATCATGTCATTAACCGCAGAAAGTAGACATTAGATTCTAGCATGTGAATTGCTATAATCAGAATAAAACTCA
>NW_017701824.1:0-1835 GCF_001879085.1 Nicotiana attenuata | reverse complement strand
GCGGACCGCGGTCATTTTTGCGCGGCCGCGGAGGTGAAAATCTGGGGCTACTCTATAAATACGAGGTTTTGGTTTTTTTTTGATATTTTGACCTAGAGAGCTCGGATTTTGGCGATTTTTCGTAAGGTTTTTCAAGAAACTCATCGGGGTAAGTGATTCTAACTCACATTTGGCTAAAGTACATGAATGTATCATTGAATTCATCATTTATTTCATGATTTGGGATGGAATTTGGGAAGAAAAATTGGTGAAATCTTTCAAAATATAAAATGATGATTTGAAGGACCAAATATCGGAATTGGATAATTTTGATATGTATAGACTCGTGGCGAGATGAAGAATCCATTGATGTGAATTTTATAATTTTTCGAGAAGTGGGCCCGGGCTCGGGTTTTGCTAGTTTCGAGATTTTTGCTATATTTTGATTGTTTTCGATTGGGTATTGTTCCCTTGGCATATTGTGATGTATTCGCTCTGATATTGGATAGATTCGACGCGCGTGGAGGCCGATTTGAGGGGCAAAGGCGTCGCGAGCTAGAGATTTCACCGGTTCGAGGTGAGTAATGATTGTAAATGATACCCTGAGGGTTTGAAACCCCGGATTTGCACCCATAGTGCTATATTGAGGTGACTTGCACGCCAGATAGAGAGCGTGGGGTAGAGCACCGTTGGGGATTGTGACTTGGTCCGTTCCGGTTGTTGATTTTACCGCGTATTTCGCTATGAGTTTTCACTAGGACTTGGGCTTATTGCCATATTTGGGGCTTATTGCCGACTGTTTGAACTCCCTATGAGCTATCATCACTGTTTTCCTCACTATTTGAAATATTATTTGAACTCAGTCCATTGTCATTACACTGTTTCATGAACTCAGCTATATTTTCAGTCAACCTCGAGTTTTAACTGATATTTGAACTACTGTTTGAGCTGAGCATTATTGTTTCTTTACTGATGCCCGAGGGGCTTATGATTATTTTTGGGCTGATTGAGGCCGAGGGCCATATGTGAGGATATGCTGAGTGATGTGAGGAGGCTTTCAGGCCTCGAGTGTTTGTGAGGAGGCTTTCAGGCCTCGAGTGTGCTGTGAGAAGTCTTTCAGGCCTCATGTTGATATGTACAGGCTTTTAGGCCTTATGTTGATATAGCGCTTGGGCTGTAGGAGCTCCTCCGGAGTCTGCACACCCACAGTTAGCGCGGGTACCCATTTAGAATTGGACAGTGGTAACAATGACACTGTCATACGTGTTTTGGTCAGGTAACAATGGCTGACCAGTCAGGTAACAATGGCTGACCAGTGGTAACAATGGCACTGAAACACGTGTTGGGTCAGGTAACAATGGCTGACCGGTCAGGTAACGATGACTGACTAGTAACGAATTTCATGCCCGAGGGGCGAACTTTTATGTGTTCATCTTGCATACTTACTTGCATTATTACCTGCTATGCTGTGGTATTTGTGCCCGAGGGGCGGATTTTCTGCGTTAATCAGCACTAACTATTTTGAACAGCTTTCGTAATTATTGAAAGGACAATTTTCAAAAGAGATTTGAACTGACCCGAAACATTTCTAAAGAGTTCTCTGATCTCACTGTTTTTCTCGAAAATTGTACCCGGCTTCTGTACAGCCCGTTGGTTGCTTTACGTGATTTCTTGCTGCTCAGTTATTATTTACTTCTATTACTTACCGAGTTGGAAGTACTCACTTTACTCCCTGCACCTCGCGTGCAGTTGCAAGTATCGTTCATCCGGTAGCGGGTTATTAGCGGATTGAAGGTATTATTATTGTAGCTGAGCAAGGTGACCGCCAGCGTTCGCGGCACCGGATGTTGTCTTTT
>NW_017701823.1:0-1835 GCF_001879085.1 Nicotiana attenuata | reverse complement strand
ATTTGGGTAACTAACTCTGATACGTTGCACCTGCATTCTTAAGACCAAAGGGCATTACCTTATAACAGTAAGTCCCCCTGTCTGTTATGAAAGAAGTTTTTTCTTCATCTCCTGAATCCATCTTGATTTGATTATAGCCTGAATATGCATCTAAAAAACTTAATAGCTCATGCCCTGCAGTAGCATCAATTAATTGATCTATGTGCGGTAAAGGAAAAGAATCTTTTGGACAGGCTTTATTAAGGTCTGTGTAATCTACACAGACTCGCCACTTACCGTTCTTCTTAGGAACCACAACAGTATTAGCTAACCAGTTAGGATATTTTACCTCACGAATTGAACCAATTTTTAGCAATTTTTGAACTTCTTCTTGAATCACCTTATTCTTGAAAGTTCCTTGCTTTCTTTTCTTTTGCTTGACGGGAGGATATGATGGATATTCATTCAATTTATGGGTCATGACTTCCGGTGGTATCCCTGTCATGTCAGAATGGGACCAAGCAAAACAATCTGCATTAGCTTTTAAAAATTCAATCAATTTACGTTTTACCTCCGGGCTAAGATTAGCTCCTATGTACACTTTTCTCTCGGGCCAATGTATAAATAACACCACGGCCTCTAGCTCTTCTATCGTTGTTTTGATGTTCTCGTTCTCCTCCGGTTCTTGAATGGTATCAGGTCTTGAATCCACATTCGTTTGCTTTTGTTCAGGTGAGGTTGACACCGTGTTACCCTCATCTAAATTCTGTAATTGCTATTTGTCTTCACCCTTAACAGTTGAATCTGCAACAGAATTGATGCTTCTAGATGTTTGTTGATCGCCTCTGATTTGACGTATTCCCCATGGAGATGGAAATTGAATAACTTGATGTAAGGTTGAAGGAACAGCATCCATGTCATGAATCCATGGCCTCCCAAGAATCATATTGTAAGCCATTTCCATATCTACGACTTGAAATTTGGTATCTTTAACGACGCCTTCTGCGAATGTAGTAAGTATTGCTTCCCCTTTCGTTACAACACTAGAGTTGTCAAATCCCGACAAAGTATGTGCTTTTGGAATCAATTTATCCTCCGCTTGCATCTCGCGCAATACTCGTATTAAAATAATATTTACAGAACTACCTGGATCAACCAAAACTCGTTTCACGTTAGTGTCATGTACAAGTAAAGATATTACCAGTGCGTCGTTATGCGGAGTTAAGAGTCCCTCGGCGTCTGTGTCGTTGAATATAATATTCTCCTCTTCCAGTACATGTCGAGGCCGTTTCCCGTGGGTAGTTGTTACTTTTAAAACCTTTTTATATGATACATCGTTGATCTCTTCACCCCCACTTATAACGTTGACAGTTCTCTTGGGTGAAGGTGGTTTTGGAGGCTCTTGCCTGTTCTTCATGTATGCTTGTTTACCTTTCTCACTGAATAACTCAGTGAGATACCCCTGTTTTAGCAAATGATCAACTTCACCTTGCAGAAACCTGCAATCTGCTGTTTTATGCCCGTGATCGTTATGAAATTAACACCAATGATCAGGGTTTCGTCTGTTTGGATTCGATCGCATTTCCTTTGACCACCGTACCTTATCTCCCATGCTTCTTAAAATAGCTACGAGTTCAGAGGTGCTTACATTGAAGTTGTAACCACCAAACCTTGCCTTTAGACTTCCATCATCGTCTCGCGACCCGCGTGTGTTTCGATCATTCCCGAACCTTGATGAGGAGCCTGATTCCCTGTTCCTAGGTTTGTGATCGTACCTTTGATTATCTTGCCTTGATCGTGAATCCTTTCCCGCAGGTCCCATGTATGGTTCGTACCTGTTTTTACCGGATCTCTTT
>NW_017701822.1:0-1835 GCF_001879085.1 Nicotiana attenuata | reverse complement strand
TTCGGGACCCCCCGGTTTTTCTTTTACCGGGGGGGTTTAGGTTTAACGGGGTAGGGTAAAAAACGGGGAGGGTACGGTTCGACCGACCCGACGGGTCGCCGTCGGGGCTCCCGGGCTGGGATCTGCTGGTGGTACCTCGACGGCAGCTCGCGCAGGTGCTCTGGCTGCACCACGTGCGCGTCCTCGGCCTCTCCCCCGGCCCCGGCCTCGGACGGCTGCAGTAGGGAGCGCGGGTGCCTGATCATCTCGAGTGGCACGTGTCCTCACCATCTGTGAGAGAATAGAAGTCAGAAGTTCAGAATTGATGTCAAAATATCGCACGACAAGGAATTCAAATGAAACGAAGATTTTTCCTAAACGGTTACATAGCCCCTCGTAGATAAGTACAGACGTCTCCGTACCGATCAGCGAGATTCTAATAAACCGGCCTGTGTTCCGTGACTCCTATGAACCTAGAGCTCTGATACCAACTTGTCACGACCCTAGTTCACCAACCGTGAACATGTCATGACGGCACCTGGTCCCCATGACCAGGTAAGCCTAACATTTGCGGAAATATAACAATTGCGGAAAAATAGAGAAAATCAATTCAAATATCTAAAGGAAACTGTACTGAATGCCGCTTGGCAAGTACAATTCAATATCACAAGTCTAAAACAATTCCCAAAACCCAGAAACTCACCGGCAACACAGGCTACTGAAGTGTATAGTAAAGGTTCCAAACTCCAGAATTTCTAACAACCGAAAGAAGGAAAACTAAGTACTAAAGATAGAATAAGAGGGAGACTCGTCGGTCTGCGGACGCAGCAGATCTACCTCAAAGTCTCCGTAGTCCTCCTGCCTCACTGATAGTGCGCCTGAGTAGAGGTACCTGGATGATCTGCACATGAAAAACATGCGCAGGAAGGGCATGAGTACACCACATCGGTACTCAGTAAGTGCTAAGCCTAACCTCGGTTGGGTAGTGACGAGGAAGGTCAGGGCCATACTGAGACAAAATATAGTAATAACAATAATTAACAGTATGATAATCTGACAGAAATAATAAATACAGCAGTGATATAAGACAGATTAAGCAAGGCAATAGCAAATACACAAGAACGAAACAACCACAGAATAAGTACAGCTCAACACCAATGGTAACAATGAGGATCTCCCAGGATACCGTCCTGTAGTCCTTTTCTCAACTGTCCAGTGGATCTCCCAGGATACTGTCCCGTAGTCCATCATATGTGTATATCCGAAGGATCTCCCGGGATACCGTCCCGTAGTCCAACTATCAATGTGCAGGGTGATCTATCGGGAATCTAACCCGTAGTCCCAAAGTAAAAGTGCAGGGGGATCTACCGGGAATCGAACCCGTAGTCCCAAAGTAAACAAACGAAGGGGGGGGGGGGGGAGCGTACCGGAATCCCACATCTGTAGTCCCAATGTAAATGCGCAATCACAACCAGAAGGTACACGAAAACGAAGTACAAAAGACAAGCAACAGGTAGTACTGGCCTAGCATGCTTCACGTAGTACAGTTAAGGCAACTTAAGCAATTAGGCAAGTTAAATCAACTAAACATGTTTTCCTAATCTAGCACAAGTTAAAATTGCAAGTAGAATAAAGCAAATATGAAAGGAACTCAATCTCAATATCTTAAGAAAAACCGGATTTCCAACAATTGGCTCAAGTACACGCCCGTCACCTCGCGTACAAGGCACTCAAATCAACAAATAACAAATCCTAAGGGGAAAGGTCCCCCACACAAGGTTAGACAAACCATTTACCTCGAATCGGCACCAAAATCAACTCGAAATCACACTTTTGCCACAAGTATCCGACTCCAA
>NW_017701821.1:0-1835 GCF_001879085.1 Nicotiana attenuata | reverse complement strand
ATTCGTTACCTTTACTTTCCAGATACTGATACATAGAATCCCATAATTAGCATAAAATACCACAAGTCTTGACCTTTCCGATGAAAACACAATTTCTAACCACACATGCAACTTTAAGATACCCGATTGTTCCCTGTGGACTCTTGAACACATTGGAACCATTTTCGAAAGTCATTCACTCTTATTCAAACTGCAAATTACCTGACTTAACGAACAGAACCACTCGTGCCTTATTGGCACTCCGATACCGCAAAATGAGATCCTCATCCCAATACAACCAAGCAACTTCCTACTCTATGCATCGAGCATTCTTTACCAACAATAACTCTAGAACATTCCGTGATTCTTATACCCTATGGAACATAATATAACCTTTTGTCAAAAAATTTCCTTTACTCTAGTCATAGCTGACTCACCCGCACGCTCCAACTGAAGCCACCATAGCGCATGACCGTACAATTAGCTAATTAATAGCAAACTCCCCAACTTGGCTCAAAGCCATATATCAAGACACACTCAACGACTCATAACACTTTTACTCTAATGATGCCACAATGCCATAGTGAGATTAAACTCAAATCCTGTACAAGTTTGTGAAAACACAGATCATCTAGTACTGTAATCCTCTACAAATCTCGCATTCATCCCCACATCAGTTGAGTCCACCCTCTTGAGCGACCCGAATTTTCAAATTTCAACACGTACCCTTCAATTACACACGAGATCTTCTAACATACACATAAGGATCATACCACTTAAGAACACTCCGCAGGAGATAACCCACCTGCTTCGCCTCAATTTTAGTATTTCAGCATACCTTCCACCGTCATACACATTACACAGTCATTTAGTCTTCCTGAGTCTGAACTCATACCGCCACATGTAACGCACTTCACTCCCCAACTAGGGAACACGAAAATATTCTTCACGCGCCCATACTCGGGCTACACATCAAATCACAATAGGAAACGAACACTTAACAGTTCATCTATTATCCAGCAGACTTCTTCATCACTGCCAAGTCATATAGATACATCTCGCAGTACTAACATACTCATCACATGGATATCCAACCGCCATTCCGGCTAATAGGGACAATACCGAACATATAAGTTCAAAACACCTGCTCACACAATCAGCACCTCGGTGCTCAAGCCATAGGCAAATATCCGGCCTCAAGTCCTCCAGACTAGCCCAACATAAACTCACGGAGATTACATCTCGCCCCTTGATCGGGGAATCACAAGCCATCAAGGCACATCTGATACTGAGCGCCCATGCGCGCATACAAACGCGTGGAAGGAATTTCAAGAGTTTCTTTTCAAGCTAAATCAAGGACGCACGATAAGAATTCAAGAATGTGAAGTTTTTCTAAAGGTTCTGCAGCCTCTCGAGGATAAATGCAGACGTCTCCGCACCGATCCGCGAGACTCTACTAAACCTGCTCATGACTCGTGAGACCTAGTAACCTAGGCTCTGATACCAACTTGTCACGACCGCACTAGTCGTGATGGCGCCTCTCGTGAAGACAAGGCCAGCCAACTAACCCAAATAGTCCCTTTCAAAGTAGTTAAACATAAATGAATAGCAAAATACGACTTAAGGACATTAATTAACGAAGTTTACAACCCAACACAGCCCGACCGGGGTGTCACAAGTCACGAGCATCTAGAGAAGCCTAAATACAACTACAAGGCCAACAATATACGGAATAAAATTTAGAACCAAAGGAAGTAATCCGGTGCCGCGAACGCTGGCGGTCACTCTGCTCAGCTACGATAGCAATACCTTCAACCAGCTCAAAACCCACTACCGGGTGAACAATACCTGCATCT
>NW_017701820.1:0-1836 GCF_001879085.1 Nicotiana attenuata | reverse complement strand
AGGATACAACATAACTTTGAATTGGAAGATATTGTCTCACATTTAGTTGATGGTCCACGAGGAGTGAATGGACTTGTGCAGCCAATGAATGAGCACGAGCTCAGGTGGGTTATCTCCTATGAGTAGGTCAGCAGTCGCGTGGTTGGTGAAGCTCCTGCGAAGGATTTTACTGGCTATTCCGTAAGAGGTCTAGTATGTGAATGTTGCTAGAGATTCAGAGTGTTCATGAAATGCTAACGGAAGGATTCCGAGGAATCTGGCGGTTTAATTGCGCAAGGTCATATTAATAAGCGATAAAGAATCTTGGTGGGTTTCAGAAGTGTGTAATAGTGGCTTCAAGCTAAGTGGGAGAGTCCCACCGCCTACGGTTGGATTACTTGGTCGTTTATTTGTGAGATTTCCGATTATTAGCATATATTTCAGCTAAGGGAAAAGAACATAAGTGGTAATTTGAGCAAAGGAATTGTTAAAGGTGTGTTATGGTTGGCCTTATTGACTCATGTTCAGACTTGGGGAAAGATTCAGGATTTATGCCTTGTATAGATGCGGGTGTCAAGGAAAGTGATTCGGCCGGGTGCTTCGTCGACAGGGTGTTCATGAGCTAGAAGATTTATGGAGTTGATTATATTCGGGACCAAGTCAGAGTAGGTGGCTCTCAACAACGATCCTAGTGGATTAAAAAGTTGAAGTGTGGTGCCTAATGATTTCGTGCCCATAAGTATGGTTAAGAGTCGAGCTTTTGCAGCAGATTATGAAAAGAGGCTTGGAATGTCTATGATATCTTCGGCTTGAAGTGTAACATTTGGGGGAATGAGTGAAAATGACTCCGGATTCGTAGAGGAATTATCAGAATGGATTTACTAGTTGAGATGCGAATATGCGCACAAGGAAGGTATGAGGTGGTTCGTGGGATTTGAGATAGCATGGTCTCATGTTACAAGGCCACTCGAGATAAGTACGGATTGATTTCGTTATGTGTTGAATGGAATTATTGTTATTTCTAAGACAATTGAGGATAAGTTAGAAGAAGTAGATTTGGTTAACCATGATTGAATTGGCATGATGGTGGCAATGAGTAGTTCCTTCAACGTGATTAAGTTATGCAAGTGATTTGTGACGGTACGTGTGAGGCTTGTCGGTCGCCGTAATTGATTTTATTGGGAAGTATTCTAGTGTTATGGCCTGTTATGTGTAGGCGGATCCCGGAAGGGCTATGGTGGCTTAGACCACTACTCGAAGATTCGCATATTCTACGGTTATGAGAGTTCACCTGTGTGTTGCTTTGGTTCTCCTAAAGTGAGTTAAGTGAAAAGTTTTTATATGTTGAAGTGTTAAACTATTAGTGGTTCCGGAGTTATGATGAAAATCGTGTTCTATTGTATATTGGCGTGTTGGGTGCAGTGAGGGGCATGGAAGTTGAAGTGAGGATCAAGATTGCAGTTCGATGTTGACATGGATGTCACGAGCTCGGATGAGCAGGAAGGTAGTTTCGATGTTTAAAGTAAGTTGGTATGGTCTTCAGCGTCACCTGAGATCGGTGTTTTGTGAAAAAGGCTTTGCATCTTGGTTAAGGATTCCTGGTCGCTCTTTGGCGTTAGTGCGGTCGGTGGTCTGGATGTACAGACCTGTTATCTGTCACGGGAAGGTTGTATAAGTGTGGCATGTAGTCACTTGATTGGTTGAAGAGTTAAACCAAGTAGGAAGATTGTGGTAATATTGCTAATTTGAGAATGGATGCCTAGAGGGCACTCGATTTATTGGGCTGTGGACTGTGGAGGATTACTCCGGTTATGATGGTTGTCCTTATGTGTTATGAGAAAAAGGGGAGTATTTATG
>NW_017701819.1:0-1836 GCF_001879085.1 Nicotiana attenuata | reverse complement strand
CTTTGAAATTCCTTTGACCAGGCCAAACAGTACATTGCTGAAAATCCCTCTGAAACCCTTCCAAATCAATTGGGGCATAGTGGTGTAAGTTTTGAAACTCGGGTTCTCGCCCACATTGTTGCAACCACTCTTCTCCCCAGAACTGGTTCCTTCTCCACCTTCTCTCAAAGGGACACTTTCTTTGTCTATTGTCTCATCACCAAACTCAAACTCAAGCTGTCCTCCTGGGTCATAAATTTTATGATTGAGAGTGTTGAAGATCCCACCAGTTTACCTTTTGGTATGGCCATTACACACATTCTGGAAGCCCATCAAATCCCTCTTTCTGACTACCCTTTTGTTTGTGTTTCCAAGTCCTACAATTCTAGAGCTTTCTCTAGTATGGGGTATGTGAGTTTCAAGGGTGCCTGGGTTAAGAAGGGTGAGAGTGAAGCAAAACAGACCCCTCTGGATTCCAGGCCTTCATCTGTTGTTCTGCCACCTCTTATTAGTTCTGACCTAAGTGAGAAGCTAAGCTCCATTGACTCCCAACTCTTAGACATCAAGACTCTCCTGTCTGCTACTCAGTCGACTGTGGGTGCTATTCATGCTATTTCAAAGGGAACAGGGTCTGATGTGTCTAAAATCAGAGTGGCTGTGCAAAGGGTAAGGAAGAATGCGGTTAAAGCCTTCAAGGAGGTTCATGATAGGCTAGATGGAATGAGCGTTGCTGCAAACACCAGATTTGAATAGTTGAAGGAGGCGATCTGCAACACTCTTACTTACTTCCTGCGTCGCTAGTGTGGATGTGTTTTACAGATAATTTTTGTTTCAAACTTGTTTTGGCTTTGTTTTGGGTTGTGCCCTTGGATGTTTTCTTGCCTGTGTGGATAGTTTTTTTTTTGCTTACTAATCCCTCTTTGCTGATGTCAAAAAGGGGGAGAATGTATATCTCTTTGGACTATTATGACAATCTGTGCAGGTTCAAGTTGACTATGCATAGACCTCTTTGGTCTGTAATGATAATATGTGCAGGTTCAAGTCGACTATGCTACATGCATAGATGGTACTCTTTATTCTTTGAACAGGTTAAGTCGACTATGCTACATGCATAGACCTTATATGTATTGCACAGGAACAAGTCAACTATACAGGATACAGGTACAAGTCGACTGCACACATTGAGGGGGAGACTAAGTCCAGTTGACTACACACATTGAGGGGGAGCCAAGTCGGCTAGTAACAAATACGGAAGTCAACTGTTGTTTACTTCCATACATCTACGTATATTATTTTGTCATCATCAAAAAGGGGGAGATTGTTAGATCATATTTTAATGATGCAATTAATATACATGTGCAGGAGTTCAAAGAAGTAAAGAAGAACTAGTGAAATGGCTGTGTCGAACAAGGAAGGAAATCTCTCACAAGGGAAGCCACCTATATAACGCACGGTGTACAAGGAAAGCTACAAATCTACATCAGCAAATCAGGATTAGCTCCGTGAATCTGGGAAATCAAATCAGCCATAACGAAGTGAAGATTCGAAGTGATCTGTGATTGGCAAAATCACGGGAGAATAATAAAGGCTAGAAGATCCGGTCAGTGGTCAAGTTTGGAAGGTCCAACAATCAAGGAGAAATATTATTAATTCCATTGTCTGCCGAAGGAAAAGATCTCAAGAGAAGCAAAGGATAGTTCTTTATTCTTGGAAAGAATCAATTCTTTCCAAGGATCAAAACCCTTGGGTTGACGAGCCTTCACCATTCATCTTTGTATAAATGTACTGTGTAACATCATCCTTAGTATTCTTTGATCGAACCAAAATAACTCTCTTCATTCTACTGCAAACAAGCAT
>NW_017701818.1:0-1836 GCF_001879085.1 Nicotiana attenuata | reverse complement strand
CACTGCAGCATACATGAGAGAACTAGCAGGAACCAGATGGTGGGGAAATCATACAAGTACCTGAGTTCTCACCCCATTGAGAACATCATCAATGATCCAACATCTGGGGTCAAGACAAGATCACAACTGAAGAACCTGTGTGCATTTGATGCTTTTCTGTCCCTCATTGAACCTAAAAAATGTGAGTGAAGCTCTACAAGATGCAGATTGGGTCAATGCTATGCAAGATGAGCTCAATCAGTTTGAAAGAAGCCAAGTCTGGCACTTAGTTCCAAAACCAAAAGACAGGTCAGTCATTGGGACAAAATGGGTCTTCAGGAACAAACTAGATGAAGATGGAACAGTTACAAGAAATAAGGCAAGGTTGGTGGTTCAAGGCTACAGTCAAGAGGAAGGCATTGATTATGATGAGACTTTTGCTCCAGTGGCTAGACTTGAAGCAATTAGACTCCTCATAGCCTTTGCAGCACATATGGAATTCACTCTTCATCAAATGGATGTCAAAAGTGCCTTCCTAAATGGCTATCTCAAAGAAGAAGTGTTTGTGAGACAACCTCCAGGATTCGAAAGTAAAGAATGTCCTGATCATGTATACAAGCTAGATAAAGCTCTCTATGGTCTCAAGCAGGCCCCAAGAGCTTGGTATGAAATATTGTCAAAATTCCTTCTGGAGCATGGGTACAAAAGAGGTAAAATTGACAGCACTTTGTTCCTAAGGGAAAAAGGACTTTGTGCTCGTTTTCAAGATAATCCTAAAGAGTCTCACTTGACTGCTGTCAAGAGGATATTGAGATATCTGAAGGGGACTACTGAATTGTGCCTACGGTACCCCAAAGGTAGTAATTTCGATCTAGTAGGTTATGCTGAAGCTGACTATGCAGGTTTCCTAGTGGATAGAAAAAGCACCTCAGGTATGGCTCACTTTCTTGGTTCATGTCTTATATCATGGGCTACCAAGAAACAAAATTCAGTAGCTCTATCTACTGCTGAAGCTGAGTATGTGGCTGCAGCTTCTTGTTGTGCTCAACTACTGTGGATCAAACAACAATTAGTAGACTTTGGTATAGAAGTAGGATGCATACCAATATTCTGTGATAACACTAGTGCTATAAGTATGACAAAGAACCCTGTTCATCATAAAAGGACCAAGCACATAGATGTTAGACACCACTTCTTGAGAGATAATTATGAGAAAGGATTAATCTCAATAGAATTCTGTGCTACTGACAAACAAATAGCTGACATCTTCACCAAAGCACTAAATATGGAAAACTTTGAAAGGAACAGGTTGGAATTAGGGATGATTAAGATCACCTAAAAGAAACCAGTTCAGAATGCAATGAAAAAAATGAAAAAAAAACATTTTTGGTTAGAAGTTCTGATTTTATGTAAATATCTAGACTAATTCTTACTCAGTCTCATACTCTAATCAGTATACTCCTGTGACGTGTGTTTATATTAATTCATTGATCTCTTACAAAGTTTTTTCTATTCTGATATATGAGGCATAATCAAGAGGAGTTCTACTTGAAGAACCTGGTTCATCAGTATACGCCCATGAGAAAAAGTCAGGTATGTTTCTATACTTTGCACAATTAGAAAAATAAATATTCCAATTATGAGCAGAAGTCCTATCCTAACCAAACTCCTAAATCTAACCGTTGTGCATTGAACCCGTTTCATTCTCTTCGAATTCTAACTAAAACGGGATTTTTCCTAAAAACTAGCGTCACTCATTTATCTCTAAAGAGACCAGAACTCTAATTTTCTTAGACTTCTTTTTGACCTCTGAAAAAGCTGCCGTTATAGGCTTAATCATTATCCCTCTTTAAATAC
>NW_017701817.1:0-1837 GCF_001879085.1 Nicotiana attenuata | reverse complement strand
TGAAGATCCACGAGAAGAACTATCCGGTTCATGATCTAGAGTTAGCAGCCATCGTTCATGCTTTGAAGATTTGGAGGCATTACCTATATGGTGTGACGTGTGAGGTGTACACCGATCACAAGAGTCTTCAGTACTTGTTCAAGCAAAAGGAGTTGAATCTGAGACAGAGGAGGTGGTTGGAGTTGCTAAAGGATTATGATGTTACTATCTTATACCACCCGGGTAAGGCCAATGTGGTGGCCGACGCATTGAGTAGGAAGTCCGCCAGTATGGGTAGTCTTGCTTATATTCCGGTCAGCCAGAGACCGCTTGCTTTGGATATTCAGGCCTTGGCCAATTGATTTGTGAGGTTGGACATTTCTGAGCCTAGCAGAGTATTAGCTTGTACGGTCGCTCGTTCTTCATTATTGGAGCGCATCCGTGATCGGCAGTTTGATGATCCCCATTTGTGTGTCCTGAGAGACACGGTGCAGCGTGGAGGTGCCACGAAGGTGACCTTAGATGATGATGGTGTTTTGAGATTGCAGGGGCGAGTTTGTGTGCCCAATGTCGATGGGATTCGAGAGTTGATCTTAGCGGAGGCCCATAGTTCTCGGTATTCTATTCACCCGGGCACCGCGAAGATGTATCAGGACTTGCGACAACATTATTGGTGGCGCAGGATGAAGAAGGATATTGTCGCATACGTGGCTCGATGTTTGAACTGTCAGCAGGTTAAGTATGAGCATCAGAGGCCTGGTGGTTTGTTTCAGAGGATTGAGCTCCCCGAATGGAAGTGGGAGAGGATTACCATGGATTTTGTCACTGGACTCCCGATGACTCGGAGGAAGTTTGATGCTATTTGGGTCATTGTTGATAGGCTGACCAAGTTAGCACATTTTATTCCGGTTGCAGCCACTTATTCATCGGAGAGGTTAGCTGAGATCTACATCCGAGAGATTGTTCGCCTTCATGGGGTGCCGGTATCTATCATTTCGGACCGGGGTACGCAGTTTACCTTGCGCTTCTAGAGAGCAGTTCAGCGAGAGTTGGGCACACAGGTTGAGTTTAGCACAGCGTTCCACCCTCAGACGGACGGCCAGTCCGAGAGGACTATTCAGATATTGGAGGATATGCTCCGAGCCTGTGTCATTGACTTTGGAGGCTCGTGGGACCAGTTTTTGCCTTTAGCAGAGTTTGCCTACAATAACAGCTACCAGTCCAGCATTCAGATGGCTCCATATGAGGCATTGTATGGTAGGCGATGTCGGTCTCCGATTGGGTGGTTTGAGCCGGGAGAGGCTCGGTTATTGGGTACAGATTTAGTTCAGGAGGCCTTAGATAAGGTCAAGATCATTCAGGAGAGGCTTCGTTCAGCTCAGTCTAGGTAGAAGAGCAAGCTTAGCCCTAGGTAACTTGATCGAGAGGGTGAGGTGGCTTATAGACTTGCGTTTCCACCTAGCTTATCAGCCGTGCACCCAGTCTTCCATGTATCTATGCTTCGTAGGTATCACGGCGGATCCTACCCATGTGTTAGACTTCAGTACTGTCCAGTTGGACAAGGACTTGTCATATAAGGAGGAGCCGGTAGCTATTCTAGACCGGCAGGTCCATCAGTTGAGGTCTAAGAGTTTTCCTTCTGTTCGTGTTCAGTGGAGAGGTCAGCCTCCTGAGGCATCGACCTGGGAGTCCGAGTCTGATATGCGGAGCCGTTATCCCCATCTTTTTCCTGACTCAGGTACTTCTTTCTCTTATCCGTTCGAGGACGAACGGTTGTTTTAGAGGTGGAGAATGTGACGACCCAAAGGGGTCATCACCTGTATTCCTACTCACTCTGTATTTCTGAGGCCGTGAAACC
>NW_017701816.1:0-1837 GCF_001879085.1 Nicotiana attenuata | reverse complement strand
CGTTACGGGTTTGTTTCCGGAACGTTTACCGTTTAAGTACGTTACTAAAATTAAGTAATAAGTAACGACGACGAAACCTAAACGGGTAAACCCCCGAAACGGTTACCCGTAACGGTACGGGACGTTTCCGTAACTAACGTTTTTTACTTTACGTTTAACCCCGTTTACTTTTAGTCGTTTCGTAAGGGTTACGTAAGGGTTTACGGTCGGTAACGTAGTAAGGACGACGTTTAACTTTAAAGAACGGGTTTGGGTACGTAAGTTTGAGTTTTGTAAAAAAGTTTTTAACCTTTACCCTTTTACCGTTTCGGTACGGAGAGTTTTACTAAGAAACGTAATACTTAAGTACACAAAGACGACAAACGAAAATAGAAGTTAGGTAGGATACTGTGATACGTCTAAAGATCGAGGAAGACAACAGAACAGCCGAGAAGAAGTCTCGTGGAAATTCAACGATCATGGGAGCTAATATCGTTGAGGAGACTGCTCCAAAATGTAAGAAGAGGAAGAGGTCTTCTGGACAAACTAAGGAGCAGAACAAAAAGAAATTCAAGGGCAGCTGCTACAACTGTGGAAAAGTTGGTCACAAAAGCCCTGATTGTCGTCTCCCGAAAAAGGATAATAAGAAGGGACAAGCCAACATAGTGGAGAAGAATGATGGCATTGATGATCTCTGTGCAATGCTTTCGGAATGCAACCTAGTTGGAAATCCGAAGGAGTGGTGGATGGACTCTGGAGCCACTCGACATGTTTGTGCTGTCAAAGAAGCATTTGCGACTTACTCTACTACTGGTCCCGAAGAAGAAATTTCCATGGGAAATAATGCAACAGCCAAGATTGAAGGTTATGGGAAGATATTCTTGAAGATGACTTCCGGCAAGGTGTTAACGCTCAACAACATTCTTCATGTTCCTACTATTAGGAAGAATTTAGTTTCTACTTCTTTACTTGTAAAGAATGGATTCAAATGTGTATTTGTTTCTGTTAAAGTTGTTGTGTGAGGTAGCCTTTTCAAACTCAATGTAATGGTTATTGACAGTATGAATAAAATTGTAGCTTCTTCTTATTTATTGGAGTCAAATGATTTATGGCATATTCGTCTAGGACATGTCAATTATAAAACCTTGCGGAAGTTAATTAATTTAGAAGTATTGCCTAAATTCGAGTGTAATAAATCGAAATGTCAAATATGTGTTGAATCTAAGTTTGTAAAACATCCTTATAAGTCTATTGAAAGGAATTCAAATCCTTTAGACTTAATTCATACTGACATTTGCGATAAGAAGTCGACACCATCTCGACGTGAAAAAAAGTATTTTATTACTTTTATTGACGATTGCACTAGATATTGTTATGTTTATTTGCTTAATAGTTAGGATGAAGCAATTGAAACATTTAAACAATATAAGAATGAAGTGCATAATCAATTGAATAAAAAGATTAAAATGATTAGAAGTGATAGAGGTGGAGAATATGAATCCGTTTGCAGAAATATGTTCGGAATATGGAATTATCCATCAAACTACTACACCTTACACACCTCAATCCAACGGAATTGTGGAAAGGAAAAAATCGAACATTAAAGGAAATGATGAATTCTTTATTAATAAGATCCGGATTACCGCAGAGTTTGTGGGGGGAAGCTCTCCTTACAGCTAACCGAATACTCAACAGAGTACCCCACAGCAAAACGCAATCTATTCCATATGAAAAATGGAAAGGAAGAAAGCCCAACTTGAAATATTTTAAAGTGTGGGGGTGTGTAGCAAAGGTACAAGTACCTTTACCTAAAGGGTTAAAACTTGTACCAAAACAGTAGATTGCGTTTTCATTGGAT
>NW_017701815.1:0-1837 GCF_001879085.1 Nicotiana attenuata | reverse complement strand
AAGAACTCTACTTTTATAAAATTACTTACAGAGTGATAGCTGCAACATGATTGTCTCATAAGCTAACTAATCGGGAAGTGTTAATCTTAAACTGCTTGCATTTTGCAAAATTGAGTTGTCTTGTTGTGGATTATTGGGTCTACCTTTACCAGCGAAATCGACGATTCAAATTTCACTTCTGATGGTTTTGTTTTCGGCACAAAGAATAGATATATATGTGAAAATCAGTAAAAATTTTAAAAAAAACTATATTTTGAATTTATAATTTTAAAAATATAGCGGATTAATGATAAAAGACTAAATTAACACGTCAAATGTAATTTATTTGTATTTTATTAAAATGCAGAATTAAAATAGAGACCTAATTTATTTCCAAAATGAAGCTAATTAATTCCTACTTAAAGTAAACTCAAGACAAATTCAACAACTAACAATTAAAATGCAAAAATGGACTATTTTTGATATTTTCTTTAAATTTTGTTCTAAAAACAACTTAACCACTAAATAATCCTTAAATATGAAATTAGATCCTAAATGCAAATGTCATGCATATTTTTTTATATTTTTCATATGAGATAAAATGCACAAATAAAATGCAAACAATTAACAGAAAATAACACAAAATTCACAAAACTGTAAAATAATGAAAGAAAAATTATTTTGTTTGAATTTTTGGGAATAATTCATATATAGGGCAAAAATCACGTGCTTACAGCTGCCCCTCTTTGCTCGGGAACACGCAGAGTTCTCGGGCAAAGATAAGTGAGCAAATACGAGCGATTTTTGCTCGTTTGAATATTCTGTGTGAAGCGTTTTTGAAAGAGTTGACCGCACCCTGCTTCGGAGGTTGCCTACATATCCTTGGCTAAAAAGGAATCAGGTCAGTGTAGTTCAGGAGGGTTTGGTAGCTGGGACTGCCAGGAGCTGTGATTTCATTGCTGTTGCTGCTGCTACTGCTCGCTGACCTCCTTATTACACCGAGTAAAAATAAAAAGAAGCTAGTATAAGCTATGATCTATGAATTACAAGAATAGTCCTATCTATGTCTTCTAACTTGCTCTTTGTGTTGCCTTGAACTTGTATTCTTCCGCTGGTATTCTTGCGTTGTTGCCTTGCATGGTGATTGGAGATGTTTCGCCATTCCTTCGAGTGATGCTTGACTGTTGACATTTGAAATGTATTCCCTACTCTCCAGGCAGGCTCCTGACTGCAACGCTTGAAAAAGTATTCCCTTGTTCTCCAGGTGGGCTCCTGACTGCAACAAAACAAACAAAGAAAATTATCTGTCCCAGTTAGGTGGCTGGGCGCATCATGTTATCAAATATTAAAAGCTAAAATTTAAATTGTACTTCTCTTGTTCTCCAAGTGGGCGCCTGACTGCTGAAGCTTGAAAAGTATTCCCTTGTTCTCCAGGTGGGCTCCTGACATGCAATAAAATAAACAAACAAAGAAAAGTTTCTGCCCCAGTTTGGTGACTGGGTACAACATGTTATCAAATATTAAAAATTAAAAGCTAAAATTGAATTACACTTCCCTCGTTCTCCAGGTGGGCGCCTGACTGCTGCAACTTGAAAAGTACTCCCTTGTTCTCCAGGTGGGCGCCTGACTGCAACAAAATAAACAACAAAGAAAATTTCTGCCCCAGTTTGGTAACTGGATACAGCATGTTATCAAATATTAAAAATTAAAAGCTAAAATTGAATTGCACTTCCCTTGTTCTCCAGGTAGGCGCCTGACTGCTAAAGCTTGAAAAGTATTCCCTTGTTTTCCAGGTGGGCGCCTGACTGCAACAAAATAAACAACAAAGAAAATTTTTGCCCCAGTTTGGTAACTGGAT
>NW_017701814.1:0-1838 GCF_001879085.1 Nicotiana attenuata | reverse complement strand
GCGATTCGTGCCGCCGCCTCATGGGAAAAGTATAAACGACCCTTCCAGGTTCAACATTTCTTATCTTTCTCAAATTTTGCGTTGGTTGTATTTCTTTTCATCTCTTCGTAAAGCTTCAAGAAATGGCGAAAACTTCACAAAGTGTTCCTTCTAGACCAAGTTCGTCTGCGAGCCCCGCTAGATCTGACGAACCTGCGCCAGAACCCCCATTGAAAGCTTTTACACCGACTGGTTGCTCGGTATCTGCCGACTTCCAGGTTGAGAACCCATCATCGGTCCCGGGCCGCGGCGAACCGGCATCGGAGTATATCAGCCTAATCACTCCCGGTTGCCTAGACCGGGTGAGGGCTGAATGTAGATGGGAAGGGAAAGACCTGGTCGCCCCTTCCCGTGACGAGTCGATTATGACTCACGTTGAAGGGTATCTTAGTGTATATACATATCCCTTCACCTTAGGCCCCTTAGAACCCATTATAGTGGAGTTCTGCCGGCGGTACGAGGTGACCTTAGGTCAGGTCCACCCCTCGATATGGCGGATCGTATATCTCTTTCGGTTTTTTGTCGAGAGAGTCGAGGGCGATTTTCCCTTTACCCTCGACCGTCTTCTTCGATTATACAGCCCTCAAATATTTCGAGGGGGATTAATAAAACTGGCCCGCCGGGCTAGCAAACCCCCATTCTCCAGCATCGATGAAGACAAAGATCGAGGCTGGATGAGCAGGTTTGTCCGGATCAGGACGTCCGACCTGATTCCGGCTGATTGCATGCCATTTCCGGAGAGGTGGAACCTCAAACGTAAGTATTTTCTCACTGTTCATCTTTTAGAGTGTGTTTTCCTCAACTTCTTCCTGAAACCCCCTTTTCTTGTGCAGCGGTGACCCAAACTCCAGCTGCCGTCAAGGATCTGGCCGGCTGGGTAAACAAGATAGTGGCCCAGCGGCCATATTCGGAGCGAAACTGGAAGGAAATCTCCAAAGGTCGGTGGGAGGAGAAAAACCATGGTAAGCCTTCTTTTTGACCGATAGCGCACCAAGTTAACGCATTTTTTCTTGTATATCGGGAATGCATCATAACCCTCGTGTTTTGCAGGCTTGCCCAAGGACGCGGAGATGAGGTCTTTAATACTATGCCCCCTTCCGGTTCCGGGAGAAAATAAAAGGCCCGGGGAGTCCGGTACGGACGAGCCCCAAAGGAAGATTAAGCGGACAAAAAGGGCCGCCCGCAAACCAAAAAGCCAAATCGTCTTGTCCTCCGAGGAAGAGGATGACAAAGAGGATGACGATGAGGAGCAGCCGGAGCTCGTCCGCCATCGATCCATTCGACCGGACCCTGAGCCGGTGGTCGATCCAGCTGAGGCTCCTCCCGAGGACGTGAGGGTTGAGGATGCTAGTGAACCCTCGGCCCCTGCGCGGGCGTCCCCGGGTACCGATCACCCGGTTACGTCCCCCCCGTCTTCCTCGACTTGGGGGCAGCTGCGGGACGACATCCCGATGATGGGAGGTAGCTTCGAGACCTTTTTTGATCTTGTTATTACTTTGCCTTTTATCTTTTTGGAACGATGGTAGTCCTTTATGTTTTTCGAAGTAGTCTCCGAGTGAATGTATTCGAACTCAGGTGAACTTCGACCTTTGGGTTTTCTCAAGGCAGTCCCCGAGTGAGTTGATTCGAGCTCGGGTAAAAAATCAAACCTTACGTTTTCAATATAGTCCTCGAACGAGTTTAGTTCGAGCCCCGGGTGAAGTCTAACCCTTAGGTTTTTCGAAGCAGTCCCCGAGTGAGTTTGGTCGAGCTCGAGTGTAGTTCAAACCTTTAGTCCCCGTAGTGAGTGTATTCGAACT
>NW_017701813.1:0-1838 GCF_001879085.1 Nicotiana attenuata | reverse complement strand
TTATTGGTCTGTTTCTCAGGAACCCTTGGTTTGTTGAATGTTGTACCTCTTGAAGAACCCTTTCCTCTCATCAGGTACTTTTTGAAATCTCTAGTGATCATGGCTACTTCATCATCCTCCAAATCTGCACCTTCAGCTATTCTGAGAGCCAGACTTCTTTCCATCTTGGGTACATCCATTTTCATGGTTTGCCTTCTTAGTTCATAGGCAGTGAGGTTTCCAATCAGTTCATCCAGCTTGAGGGTAGCAATGTTCATTGATTCCTGAATAGCAGCAATTTTGCTTTCCCAAGTCACCGGTAATACTCTTGTCAAGATTTTCTCAACCTTGTCTTCTTCAAGGATAATTCTCCCAAGAGATTTTAGTTCATTTGTTAGTGTTGTGAACCTTGTGTACATCTCCTGGATAGATTCTCCTTCCTTCATACTGAAGTTCTCATATTGAGAGTATAGCAGTGTTCCTCTTGATCTTTTTACTTGAGGAGTTCCTTCATGAGCCACTTGTAAAGTGTCCCATATTTCCTTTGTAGTAGTACAGCTTTGAATCCTGCTGTACTCGTCTGGACCCAGTCCACACATAAGCCATTTCTTGGCCTTGGCATTCGTCTCCCATTTCTTCAAATCTTCAGCAGTGCAGTCAGCTCTTGTCTTTGGCACATCCACTCCTTCCTCATTCTTCTTTGTTGTTGCCAAGGGACCATCAGTGACTATGTCCCAGAGTTCATAGTCTTCTCCTATGATGTGATCTCTCATCCTGTTCTTCCACCAAGAATAGTACTGACCGTTGCCGCGCCCCCTTTTTCTCGTGAAATCGGGTTTATGACATTTGGAGGGACAACTCGTTCCTTTTGGGAACTGGGTTTGCATTTGAAGAGTCGCCACCTAATGATTAAGGTGCATTAGGACACCAATAGAGATTCAACTCTGAGTTTGTTTGAATAACCAGAAATTGGGTAAGGGCTTGAAATTATCCTAAGGGGAAGGTGTTAGGCACCCCTCAGGATCCACTAGTGTGGTACCCGGCCAGACAGTTATTGTGAATTTAGCAAATAGACAGGTATAGGCTCATATATTAGGGGATTTAAACACATAAAAGAAAGAACATTTTTGAAAGAAGAGTTTTAAAAAAAGAAAGAGTTTGCAAATGAAAAGAAAAGGGGTCCTAGGTTTGTATTCAATATGGATCACCCCACACAATGTCCGGTAATCACTCTTCAATGAGGGGCTACACGTGACATTATCGCGTGGTCATCATATCCATATCTACCCTTCCCACCCCGTTAAGGTATTAAAGCGCAGATTGGTCTCGATTACTTATTGCATGCTGTTACCCGTCCCGTTCCTATCGTCCCGGAGGTGCTTAGGACTACTAATCCTAAAAGGGAGGGATATTAGGCTTATTCGAAGTTTTAAAGGTAAAAATTCTAAGGCGACATACAAAACTTATAAAGACATGCACATTAAAGGGGAAACACATAACACATAAGGCTCAAGTATACCTCCTCCAAACAAAACAATGCAATAGCACGACTTAAACAAATGAATAAGGTCTGATTCTAAAAAAAAAATACTGAAGGGAAGAGGAGATTGTTGTATTGCAGCAGGCTTGGCTTATTACACGACTCAGTTAGGAAACAGAATCGGGCCTACCTACTGATTGTAACAAATAATAGAGGCGAGTTCAGTTTTATTTATACTGCCTAAGGTTTGCCTAAGTGTTTAGACAGGGTCCTATAGGCATGATATCTACTTAGTTCAAAAGGTGATGAGACAGTAGAACTCAAAACGAATTGTTTGACATCCCATAGGAAACCTTGCTAAACCTTGTTAAGCAAGGGG
>NW_017701812.1:0-1839 GCF_001879085.1 Nicotiana attenuata | reverse complement strand
GTTTATTGTGATGCTTCCCGTGTTGGGCTTGGAGCAGTGTTGACGCAGGATGGCAAGGTCATTGCCTACGCTTCGAGGCAGTTGAAAATTCATGAGAAGAACTATCCAGTGCATGATCTGGAGTTGGCAGCCATTGTCCACGCCTTGAAGATTTGGAGGCACTATATGTATGGCGTGGCGTGCGAGGTGTTCACTGATCATAAGAGTCTACAGTACTTATTTAAGCAAAAGGATTTGAATTTGAGGCAGAGGAGGTGGTTGGAGTTGTTGAAGGATTATGATGTCACCATTTTATATCACCCGGGGAAGGCCAACGTGGTGGCCGATGCATTGAGTAGGAAGTCGGCCAGTATAGGTAGTCTTGCTTATATCCCGGCCAGCCAGAGACCGCTTGCTTTAGATGTTCAGGCTTTGGCCAATCGATTGGTGAGATTAGATATTTCTGAGCCTAGCAGAGTGTTAGCTTGCACGCTCGCTCTTTCTTCTCTATTGGAGCGTATCCGTGATCAACAGTTTGATGATCCCCATTTGTGTGTCCTGAGAGACACGGTGCAGCGTGGGGGTGCCACGAAGGTGACCTTAGATTATGATGGTGTTTTGAGATTGCAGGGGCGAGTTTGTGTGCCCAATGTTGATGGGATTCGAGAGTTGATCTTAGCGGAGGCCCATAGTTCTCGGTATTCTATTCACCCGGGCGCCACGAAGATGTATCAGGACTTGCAGCAGCATTATTGGTGGCGTAGGATGAAGAAGGATATTGTTGCGTATGTGGCTTGGTGTTTGAACTGTCAGCAGGTCAAGTATGAGCATCAGAGGCCCGGTGGTTTATTTCAGAGGATTGAGCTCCCCGAGTGGAAGTGGGAGAGGATTACCATGGATTTCGTTACTGGACTTCCATTGACTCGGAAGAAGTTTGATGCGATTTGGGTCATTGTTGATAGGCTGACCAAGTCAGCGCATTTCATTCCAGTGGCAGTCTCCTATCCATCCGAGAGGTTAGTTGAGATTTATAACCGGGAGATTGTCCGCCTTCATGGTGTGCCGGTATCCATCATTTTGGACCGGGGTACGCAGTTTACCTCGCGCTTCTAGAGAGCAGTTCAGCAAGAGTTGGGCACCCAGGTTCAGTTGAGCACAGCATTCCATCCTCAGACGGACGGTCAGTCCGAGCGGACTATTCAGATTTTGGAGGATATGCTCCGAGCTTGTGTCATTGATTCTGGAGGCTCGTGGGACCAGTTTTTGCCTTTAGCAGAGTTCGCCTACAATAACGGCTACCAGTCGAACATCCAGATGGCTCCTTATGAGGCCTTATATGGTAGGCGGTGTCGGTCTCCGATTGGATGGTTCGAGCCGGGAGAGGCTCGGTTGATAGGTACAGATTTAGTTCGGGAGGCCTTGGAGAAGGTCAAGGTCATTCAGGACAGACTTCGTTCAGCTCAGTCTAGGCAAAAGAGCTATGCAGATCGTAAGGTTCGAGATGTAGCTTTCATGGTTGGTGAGCGGGTATTGCTCCGGGTGTCGCCTATGAAGGGCGTGATGAGGTTCGGAAAGAAGGGTAAGCTTAGCGCTAGGTACATTGGTCCGTTTGAGATTCTCGATCGAGTAGGAGAGGTGACTTATAGACTTGCATTGCCACCTAGCTTATCAGTCGTGCATCCAGTTTTTCATGTGTCTATGCTTCGGAGGTATCACGGCAATCCTAGCCATGTGTTAGACTTCAGCAATGTCCAGTTGGATAAGGATTTATCTTATGAGGAGCAGCCGGTAGCTATTCTGGACCGACAGGTTCGTCAGTTGAGATCTAGGAGTTTTTCCCTCTGTTCGTGTTCAGTGGAG
>NW_017701811.1:0-1839 GCF_001879085.1 Nicotiana attenuata | reverse complement strand
TCTTCTCTGCATCACAATGTTTATTGTATCTTGATAGTTAAAGATATGTATTTAAATGTGAACACTGCCTGATGTAATATAGATTCAAGTTGTAATAATTTGGACTTTGGACGATGTGGGATTGTTAGATTTGAAATTGAATTGATGTACCCCAAAGTAGTACCCTTAGCGTAGCTTAGTTTGATACGTTGTGATAATGCTTTGCGTAAACTAAAACAACACTGATTGTGAAAATCAGCGTATGAGCCTCCATTTGTGTTTGATCAAGGCTTGATAAACGCTCCCTGAACATAGTTGAGATTAAAGCTTCAATGTAATTAGCTTAGTAGAGTAACTGACATAAATTAGACGAGGAACGGGCCTTAAAAATTAGCTGCTTAATTTATCCAAATTTGAGCCCATTAACCCAAATACTGGTGGGCTTGTCCCTAGTGTGAACTGTCCAGCCCTTTGGGGAACAAATCAGGGCCCAAGTATCCTGCTGAAAACCAAAGCCTGAGACACAGTTATACGTCTCCCTTTCATGGGCCAAATTCCTCAATCACTGTACAGTCCTGGGCCCAAATTTCACATTAGGAATATGGTTATTCAATTTACAACATAAATTTAGGTTTTCAAGTTAGGTAGCGGTTTTAAATTAAAAGGTTTTATCCTTTTATTTGAATCCGGACTTGAACTTGAAACCCGAATTTCATATTGCCAAGCCCTTTAGAGACCACAATGCAAATAGAGAATCTAGTTCGATTTAGATTGACCTTAAAAAAAAATATAATAATTAAATGAGACGAGCCTCGCCCAAGCAAAGCATATAAACTGCGGGGCCCTCATTAAATACAATATATTTTAGAAATTGGGTGCGCCATTTAGCGAATTTTCATGGCTTCCCACAAAGTTAAAATGACGCGTATTTGTTTTAGGCGCGCTTTAAATAAGTTTACCTTCCTAAAGTCGGGTGTGCATTTCATGCGGCCCAAATCCAAATCCTAAAACGTTGAATAAGAGGTGTTGAGGATCCGGGTGCATTTCATGTGACGTGATCTGAAAACACGCTCTTAAACGGCGTTCATTTTCGTAAAAATAAATTAAAAATGGTAAATAATTTTAAAAATTGCACTATAGGATTGAACATGTATAAAACTAGATTTTAGCCATTTATAATAATTTAAGCGACCGTGCTAGAACCACGGGATTCGGGGGTACCTAACACCTTCCCTCGGGTCAACAGAATTCCTTATTCAGAATTTCTGGTTCGCAGACTCCAATTGGGAAGTCGAATTTTTCCTCGATTTGGGATTTAAATTAAATCGGTGCCTTGGGACACCAAAAGCCAATCCTTTCCCAAGTGGCGACTCTAAAAATAATAATAAATAAATAATCCCATTTCGAATAATGTCACTTTAAATGGAAAAACTCCCTTATACATTATCCTTCGGGGTAGGTGTGTAAAAAAGGAGGTGTGACAGCTCTGGCGACTCTGCTGGGGACTCGAACCCAGAATTTTGATTCAGGGTTCAAGAATTCGAGCTTAGTACAATTGTTATATTTGGCTTTATCTGATTTTTCCACATGTTCCATGCTATATGTGCTAAATGTTTTACCGCTTTGATATTTGTTGAAATTGTACATATAAAACTGTCGCGAATCCCTTCCTCTTTCTGAGTCTTCTACATCATGGAGAAGGGTGCACTTCGTGTAGCTTCTCTTCTGTTTAGAGTCTTTTCCCATTTAGAACGAGGTTTGGATAAGTTGCAAAGCCGGCGGAGCTTCTGTATCCCCGGTACGCTGCCTCCCCCGTCGGCCCGAGTTGCCGCTCGGTTAAGCCAGGTCTAGACCAACTAA